>NC_086448.1:129750569-130050569 GCF_028390025.1 Pseudophryne corroboree
TCTCATGATGCTATCTCCCCCCCACTTCCACTAACTGTTGGTGTCCCCCAAGGCTCTGTTCTTGGTCCTCTCCTTTTCTCTCTCTATACGTCCTCTTTAGGTGAACTCATTAGTTCTTTTAACTTCCAATACCACCTCTATGCTGATGACACTCAAATCTACCTCTCCTCCCCTGATCTCTCCACGGCTCTCCTCACTCGGACCTCAAACTGTCTTTCTGCTATCTCTTCCTGGATGTCTCAGCGCTTTCTTAAACTCAACATGTCTAAGACTGAGCTGATCATCTTCCCACCCTCCCGCACAGCCTCACCTCCCACAATCTCATTATCCATTGATGGCACGACTATCTCCCCTAGCCCCCAAGTAAGCTGTCTTGGCGTAATCCTTGACTCCTCCCTCTCCTTCAAACCACACATTCAGCACCTCTCACAAACCTGTCATTTTCATCTCAAGAACATTTCTAGAATCAGACCTTTTCTCACCCAGGATGCCACTAAGATCATTATTCACTCACTGATTATTTCCAGACTGGACTACTGTAATCTCCTCCTAACTGGCCTCCCTGACAATTACCTCTCTCCACTCCAATCTATCCTCAATGCTGCTGCCCGGCTCATCTTCCTCACCAAACGCACTACGTCTACCTCCCCTCTCCTACAGGCCCTCCACTGGCTTCCCTTCCCTTTCAGAATCCAATTCAAACTTCTCACACTCACTTACAAAGCTCTCACCCACTCCTCTCCCATCTACATCTCTGACCTTATCTCCCTTTACTCTCCCACCCGTCCTCTTCGCTCTGCTAATGCACGCCGACTCTCCTGTCTTCTGATTACTTCCTCCCACTCCTATCTCCAAGATTTTTCACGTGCTGCTCCCTTTCTCTGGAATTCTTTACCTCTCCCCCTCAGACTCTCCACCTCTCTACAAAACTTCAAACGGGCTCTTAAGACCCATTTCTTTACCAAACCCAGCCAAATCTCATCCTAACCCTCTGTTCCATGCTCTCTATGTACCCCATCTGTGTCACCCCTGCCTGTCTACCCCTCCCCTTAGAATGTAAGCTCTCACGAGTAGGGCCCTCTTCCCTCATGTGCTTATACGTTTCTTACTTTAATAATCCTCAACTGCCCAGATCCCGCAGTTTTTGGCCACCTGGAACTTATCTCTATGTTTACTGGTGTAGTTATGCTTAGTTGCCCTGTACTTGTCCTATATTGTCTTCAACTGTAAGTCACTGATTTCCTGTTTTGATTATGTGCATATGTACTCTGTAATTGGGCGCTGCGGAACCCTTGTGGCGCCATATAAATAAAGGATAATAATAATAATAATAATAATAATAATAATAATAACTGTCCATTGCTGCATCGTTAGGATTCTAAACGGCTGTTTTCAATTGCTACAATAGATTGCTCTGCTAACAGACAGCACACCGCACCCCCTGCACCCATATGATTATACTTACAGATGTGTCCTTTTATAGCATTGCAGTGTCGTCGAGACGGGTACAAATTACCCGGGCCCAGGTATACCTGTGCCGCTCTGCTGTTGCCGGTGTCAGCGGGGCCATCTTCCCGGGGATTTACTTTGGGAAGAGGGAGCCGCACATAGGGGGTCATTCCGAGTTGATCGCTTGCTGCCGTTGTTCGCAGCGCAGCGATCAGGCTAAAAATTGGCACTTCTGTGCATGCGTAGGCACCGCAATGCGCACGCACGACGTACGGGTACAAAGGCTTTTGTGGTTTTGCACAGGTTCTAGCAACGTTTTCATTCGCACTGGCGGCCGCAAGAAGATTGACAGGAAAGGGGCGTTTCTGGGTGTCAACTGACCGTTTTCAGGAAGTGCTTAGAAAAACACAGGAGTGCCAGGGAAAACGCAGGTGTGGCTGGGCGAACGCTGGGTGGGTGGGTGTGTGACTGTGGTGTATATAGTTCCTCCAGTAAAGAAGCATGCAACACTCCCTGTGTCCTGGTTACATAAAAAACTCTTATTGAAATATAAGTAACAGATTTAACAGTGACGTCAAAAGCCAACCCTCCAACGTTAGAATCAACGCACACGAAGAGTAAGTCCAGGGCTGGTATTGTTTTGCACAAAATGTGTTTGCAGGCGCTCTGCTGCACAGGCGTTAGAACATCTGCAAAGCGAAAATACACCGGGGAGGTGGGCGGCGACAATGCATTTGCACGGCTGCTAAAAACTGCTAGCGAGTGATCAACTCGGATTGACCCCCATAGAAAGCAAAGACTCTGGTACTGAATGTTTGCTCTCTAGTGGTCCCAGCATCATCTTTCCAAATATCACTTGGAAGATGGTGCTGACTGGAGAGGAGGGACCAACTTCCTGATAATGTAAGGCAGGCAGCGGATGTCCTCTACCCTCTACTAACCCCCCTTCCCCATGTTGAAATTGCATCCCTATTTTATTATATAGTTAATTTAATACCAACGGGCATCAGCACGCCCTTTTCTTTAAGCCATACTCACCTTTTACCGGGCCCAGCGTGGTTCTCTATGGGCCTGCACATATGTACGCACATCACGGCAACATTATGACTTGCTGGACTGCGAGTAGTGGCAGCCAGCGGGCCTGTAATGCTAAATGAATGGGAAGAGCAAGTGTGGTGTTCCCAGGTTACGCATGTAAAAGGAGACCTACAATCTGTAACTCTCCGGAGACCCCGTCAGCTGCAATTTTCCCGGAGATAGTGATACTGTATGTGCATACAGTGGAGATATCCCCAGGACATCTCCAGGAACACAGTACAGGACGCCACGTTCCCAGAGATCTGCACATGCGCATTAGACTCTGGCACGAAGCAATGTGCTGTCAGATGGGAAGGGGCCCACATGGAGCCTGCACATGGGACGTCTCATCTCTTCAACCACCGTCACACAGCCGCCACGGCCTGCCCCCCCCCCCCCCAATGGTCAGGCCATGCCTGCGTTGGCCGGACCACGCCCCATAAACGGCGGCTTAGCTCCGCTGTCCAGCCCGCCCAGTGACCGCCTCTGCCTGGCAATCGCTACAGTCCTGCGGCGCCGTCACATGCGCAGATCCGACCCAATCGCTGCGATAAACTGCAGCGAGCAATCGGGTCGGAATGAACCCCAGTAGGCAGTGCAGGCAGAGACACAGGAATATCATGTTTCATGAGCTACCGACGGAGCTTTCTGACCAGAAGAGAGATAGGAGGGTGGAGAGAGCTGTAAGTGACACTGGGATCCCAGCTTCTCCTCATCCCTGCCTGGGTGTCTGAATCCTATGTAAACTTTTATGCAACTAAACCATTTGGGTCTAGCGATAGAGACACACACAGAGAGTCCTCCTGAGTCCTGTCCCAGTGTGTAAGTTTTACAGAGGCTGATGCTATTCTTGCATGTGAAAAGGTAAATTATTTTATATTTCTATGTGTATTTTAAGGTTGTTTAAGTTGTCTTTGTTCCACTACAAGAAAATTGTATTAAATAGTTGTCATTTAATTAGGTGGAGCTACTGTATAAACAGTACCCAGGCATTATTAAACTATTAGTTTAAAACTAATGTGCACCATTGGTTTAAATTTAATATACACAATCTATACCTTCCACCATGACCCATTCCATGAGGGAGAAAATGCTCTCTACCTGGACTGCCTTCTTAATTTATGATTGCACAACACCTGTGTTGAAATACCTTCCTTATCAATTAAATATTTCAACACAGGTGGTGCCAATCATATATTAAGTGAGAAGTCCAGGTAGAGAGCATTTTGTCTCTCCTCAAATTGGACATCTTGGAAGGTATGCACAATCTAATAGACATCTCCCACCTTCCACCGGGGCCCCCCTGTCTTAAGTGCCCCGGGCACCCCCAGGGCTTAATCCGTCCCTGGTTACAGAGAGGAGACTTATGAGGTCCTTTACTAGAACACAACAGTTAAGGAGCAGAGAATAATCATGTTTGGTTTTGTTGTGCAGATCAGTGTGTGTACAGCTCCTGCAGTGAGGAATCTGGCCTGTAGCTCCCCTGTTTTGTGCCTGGTAAATGAGCCCCACTTAAACTGTGATAAACATTCTGCAGTGTATTACCAATGTCTGTCTCGTGTGCTGTTTCACAGGGAAGAACGTTAATTAAACCTTTTAGCCATAGTAATTGATTATATATTAGGATCCTGCCTCTTCCTTGCCTCCAGGGACAGGCCATGTTTAATTACTACTGTATAATACTCTAACCTATTTCAACTATCTATAGCTGGATTATGGATCAAAGTTACTTAGATGTAATAAATGTGAAAGTCCATTGAGTTACACCGACAAGTCATGGCCTGAATAAAAAAATAAAAAAATGTGTAAGTAAAAAATGAGTAGACTCAGATAGGGCTATCGTCACACTGTACATGCCAAAAGGATTTTTTGGGAAAACTGAGAAAGTAACCCAACGCTGCCAATCGGGTAGTGTCATGGTACCAAGGGTCATGTCTAATTCTATCCGTGGGTGTATTCAGCACCACACAATGGAACATTGGGAGTTCTCCTGGACTCCCACAAGAGTATACATCTGTTTTGTTTCAATCTTGTTTTATGTCCCCACTCATTACTGTATAATGCTGTTATCCACGACGTTATGCTTTGGGGTTGGGGATATGATGATGCAATTCACACCATGCCTTTCATGGGGAATCTCCTGGATGATAAAAGAAAGTAGCTACGGATGCCCCAGCTCTTCTCACAACTCTTCCTGTGTTCTACCAAATATTCTGCTGTAGTGGCTTTAATCACCATTTCTCCAGACTAGCTACAAGATAGGGATGGCCATCGGTGGGATATCTATCGATGGTCACCATCGATGGTACAACAATGGATAACCTTGATGGTGTAAAACCATCCATAAGGGAACCATCAATGGTTTTACCCATCGATGGTCACCCCCTGCATTACTGTAAAATGTACTATGGGGCAAATTAGAGCCTGGAGGTGTGGCTTCACATGTGTCAATGGGCGGGGCTAAGCTCCGTGCCTTGACACTTTGAAGGGGGGAAAAAATTTGGTAACACTGAACCATTGATGGTGGGAAACCACCTGGTTCTCCCCCATTGATGGTAAAAGTATTCGACATCGGTCAAATACCATTGATAAATTCAAATCATCGATGGTCGATGGCCATCTCTACTACAGGGAGACGCTGTGACTCTCTTAGGAGTCTGGGAGATCACTCACTATTTTGGCAATGGTGGTCATTTCGAGTTGATCACTAGCTGCATTTGTTCGCAGCGCAGCGATCAGGCTAAAAAATTGGATTTTAATACCTACCGTTAAATCCTTTTCTCTTAGTCCGTAGAGAAAGCTGGGAACTCCAAAAGGACCATGGGGTATAGCCGGGATCCGCAGGAGACATGGGCACACTATAAGACTTTGAATGGGTGTGAACTGGCTCCTCCCTCTATGCCCCTCCTCCAGACTCCAGTTAGAGAACTGTGCCCAGGGAGACGGACATTAAGAGGAAAGAATTTATTGTTTCAACACGGTGAGAGTCATACCAGCTCACACCTCGAACATGCCGCAAAACGTAGCCTTCAATAGAACACCAGCCGACGGCATGAAAAATATACAGCAATATGCTGACCGAAAATGTAACACAACCTGTGTGTAAACACGGCCAATAATAACATACCGCATGCCATGGCATGAATAACGTCAGCAACAGACTTGACTGAAAAGAAACACCACAACCAATAGCTGCAGATCCAGTACGCACTGGGACAGGCGCCCAGCATCCTCTACAGACTAAGAGAAAAGGATTTACCGGTAGGTATTAAAATCCTTTTTTCTCATACGTCCTAGAGGATGCTGGGAACTCCAAAAGGACCATGGGGTCTATACCAAAGCTCCAGACCGGGCGGGAGAGTGCGGACGACTCTGCAGCACCGATTGAGCAAACAATGAGGTCCTCAGCAGCCAGGGTATCAAACCTGTAGAACTTAGCAAACGTGTTCGACCCCGACCAAGTAGCAGCTCGGCAAAGTTGAACCGTCGAGACTCCTCGGGTCTCCGCCCAAGAAGAGCCCACCTTCCTGGTAGAATGGGCCTTCACCGACTTCGGTAACGGCAATCCAGCCGTAGAATGAGCACGCCGAATCGTATCCCAGAACCAGCGTGCAACCGTCTGCTTAGAAGCAGGGGCCCCAATTTAGTTGGGAGCATGCAGGACAAACAGAGCCTCTGGTTCCCCAATCTGAGCCGTTCAGGCGACATAAATATTCAAAACTCTGACTACATCGAGAGACTTCGAATCAGCCAAGGCTTCAGTAGGCACAGGTACCACAATTGGTTGGTTCCTGTGAAACGCAGAAACCACTTTTGGCAGAAATTGTTGCTGAATTCTCAATTCCACTCTATCCACCTGGAAGATTAAATAGGGGCCCTTGTGAGACAAAGCCGCTAATTCCTTCCCCGCCTTGCGGACGCCAGGGCCAATAGCATGACCACTTTCCAAGTGAGAAATTTTAACTCAACCTTTCGTAAAGGTTCCAACCAGTGTGACATAAGAAACTGCAACACCACGTTAAGGACCCATGGTGCCATTGGGAGCACAAATGGAGGTTGGATGTGCAGCACTCCTTTCACAAAAGTCTGAACTTCTTAAAGGGTGGCCAATTCCTTTTGAAAGAAAATTGACAAGGTCGAAATCTGCACTTTAATGGAGCCTAACTTTAGGCCTGCATACACACCTGCTTGCAAAAAATGGAGAAAACGACCCAGCTGAAATTGTTCCGTAGGAGCCTTCTTGGATTCACACCAAGACACATACTTCCTTAAAGCTTTGCCGTTACTCCTTTTCTAGCCTGAAGCAATGTGGGAATGACTTCACCGGAAATACCCTTTCGGGCTAGGATATGGCGTTCAACCGCCATGCCATCAAATGCAGCCGCGGCAAGTCTTGATACACGTCCAGTCCTTGCTGTAACAGGTCCTCTCGTAGAGGAAGAGGCCAGGAATCTTTCAAGAGTAAGTCTTGGAGATCTGGATTCCAAGCTCTCTTTGGCTAGACTGGAACCATGAGGATCGACTGAACCTTTGTTCTTCTTATGTTTATCACCTTCGGAAAGAGTGAAAGTGGAGGGAACACATAGACCGACTGAAACACCCACGGTGTCACAAGGGCGTCCCCTGCTATTGCTTGAGTGTCCCTTGACCTGGAACAATATCCTGACGCCATCATGTTTAATTGAGGAATTCCCCAAAAACTTGTTACTTCTGTGAAAACTTCTTGATGAAGACCCCACTCTCCTGGATGGAGATCGTGTCTGCTGAGGAAGTCTATTTCTCCGTTGCCTGCCATTGCCGCTTTTCTCCTCGTTCCGCCCTAGCGGCTTACTTATGCCACCGCTGTTAAGTCGTCCGACAGAATTAAGACGGGCAAATCACGAAGAAGATGTTCTGTTGTAAATAGCTCTTAATTCCAGAATGCTTATTGCAGACAAGCTTCCCGGCTTGACCTTTTCCCCTGAAAATTCTTCTCCTGGAAAAACTGCTCCCCAGCCTCGGAGACTTGTATCCATGGACACCAGGATCTAATCCTGGATCCCGAACCTTCGTCCCTCTAGGAGGTGAGAACTGTGAAGCCACCACAGGAGAGATATCCCGGTCCTGGAAAATAGGATTATTTTCCGGTGCACGTGCAGGTGAGACTCGGACCACGTGTCCAACTGGTCCCGCAAACCACTCTGGTATTTGACCTGCTCACCGAATGGCCTCATAGGCCGCAACCATCTTCTTCATCAACGGAACGTATTGATGGATTAACACTGTTGCAAATCTGATCCGACTCTGGATCCTCAAATCTCTTTCCACAGGAAAAAACTAATTCTCAACAGGTCAGTATCTAATCTTATTCCCAACTCCTACATCTGCGTCGTTGGGATCAACAGCGATTTCCTGTGTTGAAGAACTTTCAGAGAGAAACAACGATTTGTACCCCTTGTTTCTTGACCTCGCCGTAGGCAGGAGAGCGTCCCATTACAGAATAAATAAGATTTTACTCACCGGTAAATCTATTTCTCGTAGTCCGTAGTGGATGCTGGGAACTCCGTAAGGACCATGGGGAATAGACGGGCTCCGCAGGAGACTGGGCACTCTAAAAGAAAGATTAGGTACTATCTGGTGTGCACTGGCTCCTCCCTCTATGCCCCTCCTCCAGACCTCAGTTAGGATACTGTGCCCGGAAGAGCTGACACAATAAGGAAGGATTTTGAATCCCGGGTAAGACTCATACCAGCCACACCAATCACACCGTATAACTCGTGATACTATACCCAGTTAACAGTATGAAATATAACTGAGCCTCTCAACAGATGGCTCAACAATAACCCTTTAGTTAGGCAATAACTATATACAAGTATTGCAGACAATCCGCACTTGGGATGGGCGCCCAGCATCCACTACGGACTACGAGAAATAGATTTACCGGTGAGTAAAATCTTATTTTCTCTGACGTCCTAGTGGATGCTGGGAACTCCGTAAGGACCATGGGGATTATACCAAAGCTCCCAAACGGGCGGGAGAGTGCGGATGACTCTGCAGCACCGAATGAGAGAACTCAAGGTCCTCCTCAGCCAGGGTATCAAATTTGTAGAATTTAGCAAACGTGTTTGCCCCTGACCAAGTTGCAACTCGGCAAAGTTGTAAAGCCGAGACCCCTCGGGCAGCCGCCCAAGAAGAGCCCACTTTCCTCGTGGAATGGGCTTTTACTGATTTAGGATGAGGCAATCCAGCCGCAGAATGCGCCAGCTGAATTGTGCTACAAATCCAGCGAGCAATAGTCTGCTTAGAAGCAGGAGCACCTAGTTTGTTGGGTGCATACAGGATAAAAAACGAGTCAGTTTTCCTGACTCCAGCCGTCCTGGAAACATAAATTTTCAAGGCCCTGACTACGTCCAGTAACTTGGAATCTTCCAAGTCCCTAGTAGCCGCAGGCACTACAATAGGTTGGTTCAAGTGAAAAGCTGATACCACCTTAGGGAGAAACTGGTTCTGCCCTATCCATATTGAAAATCAGATAAGGGCTTTTACATGACAAAGCCGCCAATTCTGACACACGCCTGGCCGAAGCCAAGACCAATAACATGACCACTTTCCACGTGAGATATTTCAGATCCACAGTTTTAAGTGGCTCAAACCAATGTGATTTCAGGAAACTCAACACCACGTTGAGATCCCAAGGTGCCACAGGAGGCACAAAAGGGGGCTGAATATGTAGCACTCCCTTTACAAATGTCTGAACTTCAGGCATTGAAGCCAGTTCTTTCTGGAAGAAAATCGACAGAGCCGAAATCTGGACCTTAATGGAACCTAATTTTAGGCCCATAGTCACTCCCGACTGTAGGAAGTGCAGAAAACGACCCAGCTGAAATTCCTCTGTAGGGGCCTTCCTGGCCTCACACCACGCAACATATTTTCACCAAATACGGTGATAATGGTTTGCGGTTACTTCTTTCCTGGCTTTTATCAGCATAGGAATGACTTCCTCCGGAATGCCCTTTTCCTTTAGGATCCGGAATTCAACCGCCATGCCGTCAAACGCAGCCGCGGTAAGTCTTGGAACAGACAGGGCCCCTGCTGTAGCAGATCCTGTCTGAGCGGTAGAGGCCATGGGTCCTCTGATATTTCTTGAAGTTCTGGGTACCAAGCTCTTCTTGGCCAATCCGGAACCACGAGTATCGTTCTTACTCCTCGCCTTCTTATTATTCTCAGTACCTTTGGTATGAGAGGCAGAGGAGGGAACACATAAACCGACTGGTACAGCCACGGTGTCACTAGAGCGTCCACAGCTATCGCCTGAGGGTCCCTTGACCTGGCGCAATATCTCTTTAGCTTTTTGTTGAGGCGGGACGCCATCATGTCCACCTGTGGCCTTTCCCAACGGTTTACCAACAGTTTGAAGACTTCTGGATGAAGTCCCCACTCTCCCGGGTGTAGGTCGTGTCTGCTGAGGAAGTCTGCTTCCCAGTTGTCCACTCCCGGAATGAACACTGCTGACAGTGCTACGACGTGATTTTCCGCCCATCGGAGAATCCTTGTGGCTTCTGCCATCGCCATCCTGCTTCTTGTGCCGCCCTGTCGGTTTACATGGGCGACTGCCGTGATGTTGTCTGATTGGATCAGTACCGGCTGGTTTTGAAGCAGGGGCCTTGCCTGACTTAGGGCATTGTAAATGGCCCTCAGTTCCAGAATATTTATGTGTAGGGACGACTCCTGACTTGACCAAAGTCCTTGGAAATTTCTTCCCTGTGTGACTGCCCCCCAGCCTCGAAGGCTGGCATCCGTGGTCACCAGGACCCAGTCCTGTATGCCGAATCTGCGGCCCTCTAGAAGATGAGCACTCTGCAGCCACCACAGCAGAGACACCCTGGTCCTTGGAGACAGGGTTATCAGCCGATGCATCTGAAGATGCGATCCCGACCACTTGTCCAAGAGGTCCCACTGGAAGGTTCTTGCATGGAACCTGCAGAATGGAATTGCTTCGTATGAAGCCACCATTTTTCCCAGGACTCGTGTGCAGTGATGCACCGATACCTGTTTTGGTTTCAGGAGGTCTCTGACTAGAGATGACAGCTCCTTGGCTTTCTCCTGCGGGAGAAACACTTTTTTCTGTTCTGTGTCCAGAACCATCCCCAGGAACAGTAGGCGTGTGGAAGGAACCAGCTGTGACTTTGGAATGTTTAGAATCCATCCGTGCTGTTGTAGCACTTCCCGAGATAGTGCTACTCCGACCAACAACTGCTCCTTGGACCTCGCCTTTATAAGGAGATCGTCCAAGTACGGGATAATTAAAACTCCCTTTTTTCGAAGGAGTATCATCATTTCTGCCATTACCTTGGTAAACACCCTCGGTGCCGTGGACAGTCCAAATGGCAGTGTCTGGAATTGGTAATGGCAATCCTGTACCACAAATCTGAGGTACTCCTGGTGAGGATGGTAAATGGGGACATGCAGGTAAGCATCCTTGATGTCCAGGGATACCATGTAATCCCCCTCGTCCAGGCTTGCAATAACCGCCCTGAGCGATTCCATCTTGAACTTGAATTTTTTTATGTATGTGTTCAAGGATTTCAAATTTAAAATGGGTCTCACCGAACCGTCCGGTTTCGGTACCACAAACAGTGTGGAATAGTAACCCTGTCCTTGTTGAAGTAGGGGCACCTTGACTATCACCTGCTGGGAATACAGCTTGTGAATTGCCTCTAGCACAGCCTCCCTGCCCGAGGGAGTTGTCGGCAGGGCAGATTTGAGGAAACGGCGGGGGGGAGACGCCTCGAATTCCAGCTTGTACCTCTGAGATACTACTTGAAGGATCCAGGGATCCACCTGTGAGCGAGCCCACTGATCGCTGAAATTTTTGAGGCGGCCCCCCACCGTACCTGGCTCCGCCTGTGGAGCCCCACCGTCGTGCGGCGGACTTGGAAGAAGCGGGGGAGGACTTTTGTTCCTGGGAACCTGCTGTTTGTTGCAGCTTTTTTCCGCTACCTCTGCCTCTAGACAGAAAGGACCCGCCTTTTCCCCGCTTGTTTTTCTGGGGTCGAAAGGACTGTACCTGATAATACGGCGCTTTCTTAGGCTGTGAGGGGACATGGGGCAAAAATGCTGACTTCCCAGCTGTTGCTGTGGAAACTAGGTCTGAGAGACCATCCCCGAATAACTCCTCACCCTTATAAGGCAAAACTTCCATGTGCCTTTTCGAATCTGCATCCCCTGTCCACTGCCGAGTCCATAAGCCTCTCCTAGCAGAAATGGTCAATGCACTTATTCTAGATGCCAGCCGGCAGATCTCCCTCTGTGCATCTCTCATGTATAAGACTGAGTCTTTTATATGCTCTACGGTTAGCAATATAGTGTCCCTGTCTAGGATGTCATATTTTCCGACAGGGAATCTGACCATGCAGCAGCAGCACTGCACATCCATGCTGAAGCAATAGCTGGTCTCAGTATAATGCCTGAGTGTGTATATACAGACTTCAGGATCGCCTCCTGCTTTCTATCAGCAGGCTCCTTTAGGGCGGCCGTATCCGGAGACGGTAGTGCCACCTTTTTTGACAAACGTGTGAGCGCTTTATCCACCCTAGGGGGTGTTTCCCAACGTGACCTATCCTCTGGCGAGAAAGAGAACGCCATTAGTAACTTTTTAGAAATTACCAATTTTTTATCGGGGAAAGCCCACGCTTCTTCACACACTTCATTTAATTCTTCAGATGGGGGAAAAACTATTGGTAGTTTTTTCTCCCCAAACATAATACCCTTTTTTGAGGTACCTGGTGTCACGATCCGGGTATCTGGACGCCATTTCTT
Organism: Pseudophryne corroboree; assembly: GCF_028390025.1. Classification (NCBI taxonomy): domain Eukaryota; kingdom Metazoa; phylum Chordata; class Amphibia; order Anura; family Myobatrachidae; genus Pseudophryne; species Pseudophryne corroboree. The sequence goes on from NC_086448.1 coordinate 129,762,894, forward strand.
ACCCATCAGATGCCTCCTAAGGCTGGCTCAGCGCTCCAGGACCGGATCCCATCTGTTATCCTGATGTGTACATTCCTGTATCCTCTCCTGTCACTCTGGGACGCTGTCACAGTAAACGCCATATTACACCTGGCATGGCGTCTCCCGCGGCCTCCGCCGCCGTCCCTGAACTTCTGCATGCAGAGTGTCTGAGTGGCGATTACGTCAGCCGCGGCCTCCGCTGTGTCCGCGTGGTTGGATGTGCATCTGTCAGCCTGGCGCCTCCTGTCTCCGGTGGCCGGCGCCGCCATTACTGTTTTCATTACCACATGGATTACAAACCAAACTTCCCTCCAAGTGTCTGCATGGGCGCAGCCATCTTGGATTCTGTCAGCTGATCATTTCCACCAATCTGTTCTCAGTATTGATAATCTGCATAATTGCCTAGCCAATCCCTTCCTTGCTGCAGGTATAAATACACTGTGCCTGAGCAAGGAAGGCGTCAGTGCTTTGGTTGTCAAACCTAGTTCCTGTTTGTCTCTCTCCTGTGATTGTCTTCCAGGTTCCAGCTCCTGTCTCAAGACTTCCACCATAGAGACCCGCACCAGCATTCCACCTGCGGTGTAGCCTGACTCTCCAATCCATTGTGGATTCATCTGTTTCCAGCTACAACATTACCTGCTTCCAGCTCAGCTTCCAGCAGAGTACAGCTTCCCTTAAAGGGCCGGTGTCCTTTCTACACTTTACCACTCTCCACCGGTATTATTATTTCTCCGCTCTCAAGTTCTACATTTCAGTTCATATTTCATCGCTCCCAAGTTCATTTATTATTTAACTGGTTCCAGCCAGTATCCACTCCGTGCTAACAACAGTCTGGTTCCAGCCAGTATCCACAGCAGCTGTTTTATCTTCAGCAACCCAGCTTTTCCTGGAACACCAGCTGGCACAATCCTGGGTTATCTCCATTGCTACAGTCGGGCCTGGTAAGGACTTTCCATCTAGAAGATCATAAGAACTATCTCACACTACCAGTGCCCTGTGGCTCCTGCCATCCTGTAGTACCCAGGAACTGTATTTATTCTTTGCTGACTTTTACGTTTTCTTTTACTGCTGCTGTGTTGCGGAGTTGTCATAATAAACATCATTGACTTTTATCCAAGTTGTCGTGGTCACGCCTTCGGGCAGTTATTATTTATGTTACTTACATGTCCAGGGGTCTGATACAACCTCCCAGGTTCCGGTACATCTCAGCCCCTACAACTGAGGCTGCCACCCGTCAGCTCAGGCCCTCAGTTGTGACAGTAAGCACTGACCTAATGAATCCAGCCGGAGACCAGGATCAAGCGGCCAGGCCGATGCAAGAACTGGCAGCCCGACTAGAACATCAGGAGGCTGCACAGGGCCACATCATCCGCTGTCTCCAGGATCTCTCTACTCGGCTGGATGGGATTCAGACAACTCTCCGTGGATCAGGCGCGTCTGGTGCGTCAACCACAGTGACTCCAGCTATAACCCCACCCACCTTACCCATTTCTGCTCCACGTCTTCATCTTCCAACGCCAGCAAAATTTGACGGATCTCCAAGATTCTGCAGGGGATTTCTCAACCAGTGTGAGATTCAGTTTGAGCTACAACCTGGCAATTTTCCCAGTGACCGTACAAAAATTGCCTACATTATTTCTCTTCTCAGTGGCTCAGCCCTTGATTGGGCATCACCGTTATGGGAGAGGTCCGACACCCTGCTATCTTCCTACACTGCCTTCGTGTCAACATTCAGGCGCATCTTCGACGAGCCAGGCCGGGTAACCTCAGCTTCATCCGAGATTCTCCGTTTACGCCAGGGGTCACGTACTGTAGGACAATATCTGATACAGTTCCAGATCCTGGCGTCCGAACTGGCATGGAACGACGAGGCCCTGTATGCTGCATTCTGGCATGGCTTATCTGAGCGTATTAAAGATGAGTTAGCTACCAGAGACTTACCTTCTAAGTTAGATGAGCTAATCTCACTCTGCACGAAAGTTGATTTACGTTTCAGAGAGAGAGCAACTGAGCGTGGAAGATCATCTGCTCCAAAATCTTCTGCTCCTCCTCCTCGTCAACTGTCACCATCTAAAGATGAGCCCATGCAACTTGGCCGTTCCCGTTTAACTCCTGCTGAGCGCCGAAGACGTCTCTCCGAGTTTCTCTGTCTCTATTGTGCAGCTCCGTCTCACACCATTAATGCCTGTCCCAAACGTCCGGGAAACTCCAAATCCTAGCTCGCCAAGGAGAGGGCCGGCTAGGAGTAATGATCTCCTCTCCATCTTCTCAAGATTGTAATCTCCCAGTCTCGCTTCAAGTTGCTCAACGTTATCGGAACGTCATTGCCCTCCTTGATTCCGGAGCAGCTGGGAACTTTATTACCGAAGCCTATGTTAAACGGTGGTCCCTACCCACCGAGAGACTTCCTTCGTCCATTTCTTTAACTGCCGTGGATGGCAGCAAAATTTTTGATGCAGTTATTTCTTTAAGGACTCTACCAGTTCGTCTGAGAGTGGGAGTTCTTCATTCCGAACTTATTTCTTTTTTAGTGATTCCAAGAGCCACACATCCTGTGGTCCTGGGCCTTCCATGGCTCCGTCTTCACAATCCTACAATTGATTGGACGACTACGCAAATCCTGGCATGGGGTTCCTCCTGTGCTGAGACATGTTTGTTTAAAGTATTGCCTGTCTGTTCTTCCTCCCCCAGGTCGTCTGATGTTCCACCTCCTCCATATCAAGATTTCACGGATGTGTTCAGTAAAGCTTCTGCTGATATCCTTCCTCCTCATAGAGAATGGGACTGTCCGATTGATCTCGTTCCAGGGAAGGTTCCACCTCGAGGCCGAACTTATCCGTTGTCTCTGCCTGAGACGCATTCTATGGAGGAATATATTAAAGAGAACCTAGCAAAGGGGTTCATTCGACCTTCTTCTTCTCCAGCCGGCGCAGGCTTCTTTTTTGTAAAAAAGAAAGATGGTGGTCTGCGGCCGTGCATCGACTACAGAGGTTTGAACGACATTACCATCAAGAACCGTTATCCTTTACCCCTGATTACTGAGCTCTTTGACAGAGTTAGCGGAGCTACCATCTTTACAAAGCTGGACTTGCGAGGTGCATACAATCTCATCCGGATCCGTGAGGGTGACGAGTGGAAGACCGCATTTAACACCCGTGACGGACATTATGAGTACCTCGTCATGCCCTTCGGATTGAGAAATGCTCCAGCTGTCTTCCAGCATTTCGTCAATGAGATCTTCAGAGACATTCTATACCGTCATGTCGTGGTCTATCTAGATGATATCCTCATTTTTGCCAACAATTTAGAGGAACATCGTTTTTGGGTAAAGGAGGTTCTGTTCCGTCTCCGTGTCAATCATCTCTATTGCAAATTAGAGAAATGCGTCTTTGAAGTCAAGTCCATTCCGTTTCTAGGGTACATTGTGTCCGGTTCCGGACTAGAGATGGATCCTGAGAAACTACAAGCAATTCAGAATTGGCCGGTACCCTTAACCCTCAAAGGGGTCCAGAGGTTCTTAGGGTTCGCCAATTATTACCGAAAGTTTATACGAGACTTTTCCACCATTGTGGCGCCTATTACTGCTTTCACCAAGAAGGGTGCTAACCCGTCCAAGTGGTCTGAAGAAGCCATGCAAGCTTTTCATCTTTTAAAACAGAGGTTCATCTCTGCGCCTGTCCTGAAACAGCCTGACATCGACTCTCCTTTCATCCTAGAGGTGGATGCCTCCTCCGTTGGAGTAGGAGCGGTGTTATCTCAGAGGGCTAAAGATGGCCATTTACATCCTTGCAGTTTCTTCTCACGGAAGTTCTCCCCAGCGGAGCGCAACTATGCCATTGGCGACCAGGAGTTGCTAGCCATCAAGCTCGCTCTAGAGGAGTGGAGATATCTGTTGGAGGGAGCTTCTCATTCAATCACCATCCTTACAGACCACAAGAACCTTCTATATTTGAAAGGCGCACAATGTCTCAACCCTCGTCAGGCCAGATGGGCACTTTTCTTTTCCAGGTTCGACTTTAAACTCCAGTTCTGTCCGGGCTCTCAGAATCGCAAGGCCGATGCCCTTTCCCGCTCATGGGAGCAAGAAAATGAGTCAGAGTCTTCAGACAAGCATCCTATTATAAGTCCGTTGGCATTCTCCACGGTAGGGATGGACTCTACGCCCCCATCAGGGAAAAGTTTTGTGAAGCCGATGCTAAGGAAGAAGCTCATGCATTGGGCCCATGCTTCCCGTTTTGCCGGACATACAGGTATCCAAAAAACCCTGGAGTTTATCTCTAGGTCCTATTGGTGGCCAACTCTGAAAAAGGACGTCTTGGAGTTTATTGCATCTTGCCCAAAGTGTGCCCAACATAAAGTATCCCGCCAGTCGCCTGCGGGGCAACTGGTTCCACTATCCGTTCCCCGTCGACCATGGACCCACTTGTCGATGGATTTCATTACAGACTTACCCATGTGCAACAAGTTCAATACCATCTGGGTGGTAGTTGACCGGTTCACCAAGATGGCACACTTCATTCCTCTCACCGGTCTTCCGTCAGCTTCCAAGTTGGCTCAAGTATTCATACAAGAGATCTTCCGACTCCACGGTCTTCCTGAAGAAATTATCTCTGATCGAGGAGTTCAATTCACAGCCAAATTCTGGCGAAGTTTATGTCAAGTCCTCCAAGTCAAGCTAAAGTTTTCCACGGCTTACCATCCTCAGACCAATGGTCAAACCGAGAGGGTGAATCAGGACTTGGAGGCCTTCCTCCGCATCTATGTGTCCTCCTCTCAAGATGACTGGGTTCAATTACTTCCCTGGGCCGAGTTCTGTCATAACAACCAGTATCATTCTTCATCTGCTTCAACACCATTCTTCACTAACTTTGGATTCCACCCTAAAGTCCCTGAGTTCCAACCGCTTCCAGCAACTTCTGTTCCCGCAGTGGATATCACCTTGCATCAGTTTGCCAATATCTGGAAGAGCGTACGATCAGCTCTGCTCAAGGCATCGTTCAGGTACAAGAAGTTTGCGGATAAGAAGCGTCGAGCAGTTCCTGCTCTCAAGGTGGGTGATCGGGTATGGTTATCCACAAAGAATTTGAGGTTAAGAGTTCCCAGTATGAAGTTTGCACCTCGCTATATCGGTCCTTTCAAGATTGAACAAGTCATCAATCCTGTTGCTTACAGACTCCAGTTGCCTCCCTTCTTAAAAATACCCAGGACATTCCATGTTTCCCTGTTGAAACCGCTGATCTTGAATCGGTTTCATTCCTCACTTCCTCCAACTCCGAAAGTCCAAACTCAACGAGGCGTTGAGTATGAAGTGGCCAAGATCCTGGACTCACGTCACCGTTACGGTCAACTACAATATCTTATTGACTGGAAGGGTTATGGTCCTGAGGAACGTTCATGGACCAATGCTTCTGATGTCCATGCTCCTGCCTTGGTCCGGAGATTCCATTCCAAGTTTCCTCAAAAGCCAAAGAAGTGTCCTGGGGCCACTCCTAAAGGGGGGGGTGCTGTCACGATCCGGGTATCTGGACGCCATTTCTTACCTATCAGATGCCTCCTAAGGCTGGCTCAGCGCTCCAGGACCGGATCCCATCTGTTATCCTGATGTGTACATTCCTGTATCCTCTCCTGTCACTCTGGGACGCTGTCACAGTAAACGCCATATTACACCTGGCATGGCGTCTCCCGCGGCCTCTGCCGCCGTCCCTGAACTTCTGCATGCAGAGTGTCTGAGTGGCGATTACGTCAGCCGCGGCCTCCGCTGTGTCCACGTGGTTGGATGTGCATCTGTCAGCCTGGCGCCTCCTGTCTCCGGTGGCCGGCGCCGCCATTACTGTTTTCATTACCACATGGATTACAAACCAAACTTCCCTCCAAGTGTCTGCATGGGCGCAGCCATCTTGGATTCTGTCAGCTGATCATTTCCACCAATCTGTTCTCAGTATTGATAATCTGCATAATTGCCTAGCCAATCCCTTCCTTGCTGCAGGTATAAATACACTGTGCCTGAGCAAGGAAGGCGTCAGTGCTTTGGTTGTCAAACCTAGTTCCTGTTTGTCTCTCCTGTGATTGTCTTCCAGGTTCCAGCTCCTGTCTCAAGACTTCCACCATAGAGACCCGCACCAGCATTCCACCTGCGGTGTAGCCTGACTCTCCAATCCATTGTGGATTCATCTGTTTCCAGCTACAACATTACCTGCTTCCAGCTCAGCTTCCAGCAGAGTACAGCTTCCCTTAAAGGGCCGGTGTCCTTTCTACACTTTACCACTCTCCACCGGTATTATTATTTCTCCGCTCTCAAGTTCTACATTTCAGTTCATATTTCATCGCTCCCAAGTTCATTTATTATTTAACTGGTTCCAGCCAGTATCCACTCCGTGCTAACAACAGTCTGGTTCCAGCCAGTATCCACAGCAGCTGTTTTATCTTCAGCAACCCAGCTTTTCCTGGAACACCAGCTGGCACAATCCTGGGTTATCTCCATTGCTACAGTCGGGCCTGGTAAGGACTTTCCATCTAGAAGATCATAAGAACTATCTCACACTACCAGTGCCCTGTGGCTCCTGCCATCCTGTAGTACCCAGGAACTGTATTTATTCTTTGCTGACTTTTACGTTTTCTTTTACTGCTGCTGTGTTGCGGAGTTGTCATAATAAACATCATTGACTTTTATCCAAGTTGTCGTGGTCACGCCTTCGGGCAGTTATTATTTATGTTACTTACATGTCCAGGGGTCTGATACAACCTCCCAGGTTCCGGTACATCTCAGCCCCTACAACTGAGGCTGCCTCCCGTCAGCTCAGGCCCTCAGTTGTGACACCTGGGTTTATATCAGAAATGTGTAATACCTCTTTCATTGCCTCAATCATGCAACGAATGGCCCTAGTGGACATTAAATTAGACTCTTCGTCGTCGACACTGGTATCAGTATCCGTGTCGACATCTGTGTCTGCCATCTGAGGTAGTGGGCGCTTTAGAGCCCCTGATGGCCTTTGAGTCGTCTGGGCAAGCACGAGCTGAGAAGCCGGCTGTCCCGCATTTGGCATGTCGTCAAATTTTTTATGTAAGGAGTCGACACTTGCACGTAATTCCTTCCATAAGTCCATCCACTCAGGTGTCTGCCCCGCAGGGGGTGACATCACATTTATAGGCATCTGCTCTGCCTCCACATAAGCCTCCTCATCAAACATGTCGACACAGTCGTACCGACACACCGCACACACACAGGGAATGCTCTTAACAGGAGACAGGACCCCACAAAAGCCCTTTGGGGAGACAGAGAGAGAGTATGCCAGCACACACCAGAGCGCTATATAATGCAGGGACTAACTGAATTATGTCCCCTTATAGCTGCTATAAGTTATACTGCGCCTAAATTTAGTGTCCCCCCTCTCTTTTTTACCCTTTCTGTAGTGTAGACTGCAGGGGAGAGCCAGGGAGCTTCCTTCCAGCGGAGCTGTGAGGGAGAAATGGCGCCAGTGTACTGAGGGAGATAGCTCCGCCCCTTTTTCGGCGGACTTTTCTCCCGCTTTTTTATGGATTCTGGCAGGGGTAATTATCACATATATAGCCTCTGGGGCTATATATTGTGATTATTTTGCCAGCCGGATTTGGTTTTACTCGGTTTTACTCGGTTCTCAAAACAGAATCTTATTGACTCACTGATGTCACGTGTTTTGGATAGCCAATAAGATTCTGTTTTGAGAACCGAGTAAAACCGAGTAAAACCGAATCCGCTCATCACAGCGCCTCAGGCGCCCCCCCTCCCCTCCCCCCAGCGCCCTGCACCCATCAGTGACCGGAGTGTGAGGTGTACAGAGGAGCAATGGCGCACAGCTGCAGTGCTGTGCGCTACCTTGGTGAAGACTGAAGTCTTCTGCCGCCGATTTTCCGGACCATCTTCATGCTTCTGGCTCTGTAAGGGGGACGGCGGCGCGGCTCCGGGAACGAACACCAAGGACGGGTCCTGCGGCCGATCCCTCTGGAGCTAATGGTGTCCAGTAGCCTAAGAAGCCCAAGCTAGCTGCAAGCAGGTAGGTTCGCTTCTTCTCCCCTTAGTCCCTCGTTGCAGTGAGCCTGTTGCCAGCAGGTCTCACTGTAAAATAAAAAACCTAAAATATACTCTCTTTCTAGGAGCTCAGGAGAGCCCCTAGTGTGCATCCAGCTCGGCCGGGCACAGAAATCTAACTGAGGTCTGGAGGAGGGGCATAGAGGGAGGAGCCAGTGCACACCAGATAGTACCTAATCTTTCTTTTAGAGTGCCCAGTCTCCTGCGGAGCCCGTCTATTCCCCATGGTCCTTACGGAGTTCCCAGCATCCACTAGGACGTCAGAGAAATAATGGTTCTTACTATTGAAGAAAAAACATCATACTGCCAATCTGCCATCACTCCGGTGAAATGACAATGACAATCCTGAATAGCAAACCCAGGTAAGCTTAATGCGTATGAAACCGCATTTAAAACCTCTTTCTTCTTTTACAGGCTGGAGATCCCTGCCCTGAGAGATTCCATCTTGTAGTTCAACTTCTTAAGTAGAAATCCTTTTGGGATTGTTCTAAACAAGCTGTCCGGCTCAGAAGCACGAAAAAGCCTGAATAACAGCTTTTTCTTTTTTTCTTATGACAGGGACAGCAGGACAATGTCCTGATCCTGAACCAACCCTTGTATGGCGTCGCATACTACCTCCCCGTCCAGAGGGGAATCGGTAAGATCTATTTTAAAAATCAGTGAGGGGAAACATCTGGAAAACTCGAGTATGTCCTAGAGATGAGCGGGTTCGGTTCCTCGGAATCCGAACCCGCCCGAACTTCATGTTTTTTTTCACGGGTCCGAGCGACTCGGATCTTCCCGCCTTGCTCGGTTAACCCGAGCGCGCCCGAACGTCATCATGACGCTGTCGGATTCTCGCGAGACTCGGATTCTATATAAGGAGCCGCGCGTCGCCGCCATTTTCACACGTGCATTGAGATTGATAGGGAGAGGACGTGGCTGGCGTCCTCTCCATTTAGATTAGAAGAGAGAGAGTGAGATTGATTTGAGACAGAGACACTTGATTTACTGGAGCTTAGGAGTACTGTAGAGAGTGCAGAGTTTAGTAGTGACTGACCACAGTGACCACCAGACAGTGCAGTTTTATTTAATATAATCCGTACTCTGCCTGAAAAAAACGATACACAGTGACTCAGTCACATACCATATCTGTGTGCACTGCTCAGCCCAGTGTGCTGCATCATCTATGTATATATCTGACTGTGCTCACACAGCTTATAATTGTGGGGGAGACTGGGGAGCAGTGCCAGTTATAGGTTATAGCAGGAGCCAGGAGTACATATTATTAAAATTAAACAGTGCACACTTTTGCTGCAGGAGTGCCACTGCCAGTGTGACTGACCAGTGACCTGACCACACTGACCACCAGTATAGTTAGTAGTATACTATATTGTGATTGCCTGAAAAAGTTAAACACTCGTCGTGTGACTTGTGTGGTGTTTTTTTTTTTATTCTATAAAAAACTCATTCTGCTGACAGACTGTGTCCAGCAGGTCCGTCATTATATAATATATACCTATCCGGCTGCAGTAGTGATATATATATATTTTTTATATCATTATTTATCATCCAGTCGCAGCAGACACAGTACGGTAGTTCACGTCTGTAGCTACCTCTGTGTCGGCACTCGGCAGTCCATCCATAATTGTATACCACCTACCCGTGGTTTTTTTTTCTTTCTTCTTTATACATACATACTACATCTCTTTATCAACCAGTCTATATTAGCAGCAGACACAGTACAGTAGTCCACGGCTGTAGCTACCTCTGTGTCGGCACTCGGCAGTCCATCCATAATTGTATACCACCTACCCGTGGTTTTTTTTTCTTTCTTCTTTATACATACATACTACATCTCTTTATCAACCAGTCTATATTAGCAGCAGACACAGTACAGTACGGTAGTCCACGGCTGTAGCTACCTCTGTGTCGGCACTCGGCAGTCCGTCCATAATTGTATACCACCTACCCGTGTTTTTTTTTTCTTTCTTCTTTATACATACATACTACATCTCTTTATCAACCAGTCTATATTAGCAGCAGACACAGTACAGTAGTCCACGGCTGTAGCTACCTCTGTGTCGGCACTCGGCAGTCCATCCATAATTGTATACCACCTACCCGTGGTTTTTTTTTTTCTTTCTTCTTTATACATACTACATCTCATTATCAACCAGTCTATATTAGCAGCAGACACAGTACGGTAGTCCACGGCTGTAGCTACCTCTGTGTCGGCACTCGGCAGTCCGTCCATAATTGTATACCATCTACCCGTGGTTTTTTTTTCTTTCTTCTTTATACATACTACATCTCATTATCAACCAGTCTATATTAGCAGCAGACACAGTACGGTAGTCCACGGCTGTAGCTACCTCTGTGTCGGCACTCGGCAGTCCATCCATAATTGTATACCACCTACCCGTGTTTTTTTTTTCTCTCTTCTTTATACATACTACATCTCATTATCATCCAGTCTATATTAGCAGCAGACACAGTACAGTAGTCCACGGCTGTAGCTACCTCTGTGTCGGCACTCGGCAGTCCATCCATAATTGTATACCACCTACCCGTGGTTTTTTTTTCTTTCTTCTTTATACATACATACTACATCTCATTATCATCCAGTCTATATTAGCAGCAGACACAGTACAGTACAATAGTCCACGGCTGTAGCTACCTCTGTGTCGGCACTCGGCAGTACATCCATAATTGTATACTAGTATCCATCCATCTCCATTGTTTACCTGAGGTGCCTTTTAGTTGTGCCTATTAAAATATGGAGAACAAAAATGTTGAGGTTCCAAAATTAGGGAAAGATCAAGATCCACTTCCACCTCGTGCTGAAGCTGCTGCCACTAGTCATGGCCGAGACGATGAAATGCCAGCAACGTCGTCTGCCAAGGCCGATGCCCAATGTCATAGTACAGAGCATGTCAAATCCAAAACACCAAATATCAGTAAAAAAAGGACTCCAAAACCTAAAATAAAATTGTCGGAGGAGAAGCGTAAACTTGCCAATATGCCATTTACCACACGGAGTGGCAAGGAACGGCTGAGGCCCTGGCCTATGTTCATGGCTAGTGGTTCAGCTTCACATGAGGATGGAAGCACTCAGCCTCTCGCTAGAAAACTGAAAAGACTCAAGCTGGCAAAAGCACCGCAAAGAACTGTGCGTTCTTCGAAATCCCAAATCCACAAGGAGAGTCCAATTGTGTCGGTTGCGATGCCTGACCTTCCCAACACTGGACGTGAAGAGCATGCGCCTTCCACCATTTGCACGCCCCCTGCAAGTGCTGGAAGGAGCACCCGCAGTCCAGTTCCTGATAGTCAGATTGAAGATGTCAGTGTTGAAGTACACCAGGATGAGGAGGATATGGGTGTTGCTGGCGCTGGGGAGGAAATTGACCAGGAGGATTCTGATGGTGAGGTGGTTTGTTTAAGTCAGGCACCCGGGGAGACACCTGTTGTCCGTGGGAGGAATATGGCCGTTGACATGCCTGGTGAAAATACCAAAAAAATCAGCTCTTCGGTGTGGAAGTATTTCACCAGAAATGCGGACAACATTTGTCAAGCCGTGTGTTCCCTTTGTCAAGCTGTAATAAGTAGGGGTAAGGACGTTAACCACCTCGGAACATCCTCCCTTATACGTCACCTGCAGCGCATTCATAATAAGTCAGTGACAAGTTCAAAAACTTTGGGCGACAGCGGAAGCAGTCCACTGACCAGTAAATCCCTTCCTCTTGTAACCAAGCTCACGCAAACCACCCCACCAACTCCCTCAGTGTCAATTTCCTCCTTCCCCAGGAATGCCAATAGTCCTGCAGGCCATGTCACTGGCAATTCTGACGAGTCCTCTCCTGCCTGGGATTCCTCCGATGCATCCTTGCGTGTAACGCCTACTGCTGCTGGCGCTGCTGTTGTTGCTGCTGGGAGTCGATGGTCATCCCAGAGGGGAAGTCGTAAGCCCACTTGTACTACTTCCAGTAAGCAATTGACTGTCCAACAGTCCTTTGCGAGGAAGATGAAATATCACAGCAGTCATCCTGCTGCAAAGCGGATAACTGAGGCCTTGACAACTATGTTGGTGTTAGACGTGCGTCCGGTATCCGCCGTTAGTTCACAGGGAACTAGACAATTTATTGAGGCAGTGTGCCCCCGTTACCAAATACCATCTAGGTTCCACTTCTGTAGGCAGGCGATACCGAGAATGTACACGGACGTCAGAAAAAGACTCACCAGTGTCCTAAAAAATGCAGTTGTACCCAATGTCCACTTAACCACGGACATGTGGACAAGTGGAGCAGGGCAGGGTCAGGACTATATGACTGTGACAGCCCACTGGGTAGATGTATGGACTCCCGCCGCAAGAACAGCAGCGGCGGCACCAGTAGCAGCATCTCGCAAACGCCAACTCTTTCCTAGGCAGGCTACGCTTTGTATCACCGCTTTCCAGAATACGCACACAGCTAAAAACCTCTTACGGCAACTGAGGAAGATCATCGCAGAATGGCTTACCCCAATTGGACTCTCCTGTGGATTTGTGGCATCGGACAACGCCAGCAATATTGTGTGTGCATTAAATATGGGCAAATTCCAGTACGTCCCATGTTTTGCACATACCTTGAATTTGGTGGTGCAGAATTTTTTTAAAAACGACAGGGGCGTGCAAGAGATGCTGTCGGTGGCCAGAAGAATTGCGGGACACTTTCGGCGTACAGGCACCACGTACAGAAGACTGGAGCACCACCAAAAACTACTGAACCTGCCCTGCCATCATCTGAAGCAAGAAGTGGTAACGAGGTGGAATTCAACCCTCTATATGCTTCAGAGGTTGGAGGAGCAGCAAAAGGCCATTCAAGCCTATACAATTGAGCATGATATAGGAGGTGGAATGCACCTGTCTCAAGTGCAGTGGAGAATGATTTCAACGTTGTGCAAGGTTCTGATGCCCTTTGAACTTGCCACACGTGAAGTCAGTTCAGACACTGCCAGCCTGAGTCAGGTCATTCCCCTCATCAGGCTTTTGCAGAAGAAGCTGGAGACATTGAAGGAGGAGCTAACACGGAGCGATTCCGCTAGGCATGTGGGACTTGTGGATGGAGCCCTTAATTCGCTTAACAAGGATTCACGGGTGGTCAATCTGTTGAAATCAGAGCACTACATTTTGGCCACCGTGCTCGATCCTAGATTTAAAACCTACCTTGGATCTCTCTTTCCGGCAGACACAAGTCTGCTGGGGTTGAAAGACCTGCTGGTGAGAAAATTGTCAAGTCAAGCGGAACGCGACCTGTCAACATCTCCTCCTTCACATTCTCCCGCAACTGGGGGTGCGAGGAAAAGGCTCAGAATTCCGAGCCCACCCGCTGGCGGTGATGCAGGGCAGTCTGGAGCGACTGCTGATGCTGACATCTGGTCCGGACTGAAGGACCTGACAACGATTACGGACATGTCGTCTACTGTCACTGCATATGATTCTCTCAACATTGAAAGAATGGTGGAGGATTATATGAGTGACCGCATCCAAGTAGGCACGTCACACAGTCCGTACTTATACTGGCAGGAAAAAGAGGCAATTTGGAGGCCCTTGCACAAACTGGCTTTATTCTACCTAAGTTGCCCTCCCACAAGTGTGTACTCCGAAAGAGTGTTTAGTGCCGCCGCTCACCTTGTCAGCAATCGGCGTACGAGGTTACATCCAGAAAATGTGGAGAAGATGATGTTCATTAAAATGAATTATAATCAATTCCTCCGCGGAGACATTGACCAGCAGCAATTGCCTCCACAAAGTACACAGGGAGCTGAGATGGTGGATTCCAGTGGGGACGAATTGATAATCTGTGAGGAGGGGGATGTACACGGTGATATATCGGAGGATGATGATGAGGTGGACATCTTGCCTCTGTAGAGCCAGTTTGTGCAAGGAGAGATTAATTGCTTCTTTTTTTGGGGGGGGGTCCAAACCAACCCGTCATATCAGTCACAGTCGTGTGGCAGACCCTGTCACTGAAATGATGGGTTGGTTAAAGTGTGCATGTCCTGTTTATACAACATAAGGGTGGGTGGGAGGGCCCAAGGACAATTCCATCTTGCACCTCTTTTTTCTTTTATTTTTCTTTGCGTCATGTGCTGTTTGGGGAGGGTTTTTTGGAAGGGCCATCCTGCGTGACACTGCAGTGCCACTCCTAGATGGGCCCGGTGTTTGTGTCGGCCACTAGGGTCGCTTATCTTACTCACACAGTCAGCTACCTCATTGCGCCTCTTTTTTTCTTTGCGTCATGTGCTGTTTGGGGAGGGTTTTTTGGAAGGGCCATCCTGCGTGACACTGCAGTGCCACTCCTAGATGGGCCCGGTGTTTGTGTCGGCCACTAGGGTCGCTTATCTTACTCACACAGTCAGCTACCTCATTGCGCCTCTTTTTTTCTTTGCGTCATGTGCTGTTTGGGGAGGGTTTTTTGGAAGGGCCATCCTGCGTGACACTGCAGTGCCACTCCTAGATGGGCCCGGTGTTTGTGTCGGCCACTAGGGTCGCTTATCTTACTCACACAGTCAGCTACCTCATTGCGCCTCTTTTTTTCTTTGCGTCATGTGCTGTTTGGGGAGGGTTTTTTGGAAGGGCCATCCTGCGTGACACTGCAGTGCCACTCCTAGATGGGCCCGGTGTTTGTGTCGGCCACTAGGGTCGCTTATCTTACTCACACAGTCAGCTACCTCATTGCGCCTCTTTTTTTCTTTGCATCATGTGCTGTTTGGGGAGGGTTTTTTGGAAGGGACATCCTGCGTGACACTGCAGTGCCACTCCTAGATGGGCCCGGTGTTTGTGTCGGCCACTAGGGTCGCTTATCTTACTCACACAGCTACCTCATTGCGCCTCTTTTTTTCTTTGCGTCATGTGCTGTTTGGGGAGGGTTTTTTGGAAGGGACATCCTGCGTGACACTGCAGTGCCACTCCTAGATGGGCCCGGTGTTTGTGTCGGCCACTAGGGTCGCTTATCTTACTCACACAGCGACCTCGGTGCAAATTTTAGGACTAAAAATAATATTGTGAGGTGTGAGGTATTCAGAATAGACTGAAAATGAGTGTAAATTATGGTTTTTGAGGTTAATAATACTTTGGGATCAAAATGACCCCCAAATTCTATGATTTAAGCTGTTTTTTAGGGTTTTTTGAAAAAAACACCCGAATCCAAAACACACCCGAATCTGACAAAAAAAATTCGGTGAGGTTTTGCCAAAACGCGGTCGAACCCAAAACACGGCCGCGGAACCGAACCCAAAACCAAAACACAAAACCCGAAAAATTTCCGGCGCTCATCTCTAGTATGTCCCCCTTTTGACTTTATTCTTAACTCAATGTGTCAAGTCCATTCCAGGATTGACTGAAGAGTATTAGACGAGTTACCACCGGTGTGGGCTCCAGCAAGATAGACCCAGCGACCTGCGGTGGATGTGGTAGAAACAGAGGACAATATCTGCTTCTGCGAACTTGAAAAGGCTGCAGACCTCTTACCTTTCCACCTTCCTCTACCTGCAAAGAAGGAGAAAACAAAACGGTATCCAACCGGTCAAAATGACTGCATCCCACGAAAAATGCGTCACCAACCGTTGTGAGGGAACATAGGCCCTCATTCCGAGTCGTTCGCTCGGTATTTTTCATCGCATCGCAGTGAAATTCCGCTTAGTGCGCATGCGCAATATTTGCACTGCGACTGCGCCAAGTATCTTTGCTATGAAGATAGTATTTTTACTCACGGCTTTTTCATCGCTCCGGCGATCGTAATGTGATTGACAGGAAATGGGTGTTACTGGGCGGAAACATGGCGTTTTATGGGCGTGTGGCTGAAAACGCTACCGTTTCCGGAAAAAACGCAGGAGTGGCCGGAGAAACGGGGGAGTGGTTGGGCGAACGCTGGGTGTGTTTGTGACGTCAAACCAGGAACGACAAGCACTGAACTGATCGCACAGGCAGAGTAAGTGTGGAGCTACTCTAAAACTGCTAAGTAGTTTGTGATTGCAATATTGCGAATACATCGGTCGCAATTTTAAGATGCTAAGATACACTCCCAGTAGGCGGCGGCTTAGCGTGTGTAACTCTGCTAAATTCGCCTTGCGACCGATCAACTCGGAATGAGGGCCATAGCTCAAGACGGTAGACTTACCAGTGGTATCTGCCGAGATCAACTTAAAGCCATTCCCAAACCAGGGTACACCTTCATAGGGAAGATACTCCAGTATTTCTCGGAGTCAGTGCATACCTCTTGTAGTCTCACGTCAGCATGCTGCAATGTTCTAGATAAGACACAACTGAAGGAATATTACATCTCTCCCCAGGGTAATTATATCGGAAAACAAGGTAACCGACCATTTGTGAATATAAGCACTCCCCCGTGCGTATATAATGCAGTTATCATCAAAACACATAATTAAAATATCACTTAGCTTCCTGTATACGATCCTTTGTGACAGGGCCCCGTGCAGACCAGGGGTTGACTTTCACTTTATTCTATCCACGGCGGGAAAAGAATAAACACTCGTACTCCTCGAGAAGATTTAAGACCATTCTCGTCACGGCTGACCTAGAGCTTTATCAACAGAGTGACCAGCACATGAAAAGGAATAACTTTACTTCAGCATTCAATAGAAATCGTAATATGAATATACATATTTAAATACACATATACACACATATTCTATATATACATCATACGTATATGTATTTTGTCAGGAACAGCAGGGTCCCTAGTGACAGTAATGTGTTCTGAATGTGTATGAACATGTACTGAATGCCATTGTTGTGGATCTAACCAGGAAACATTATGGTCGACATAAAACATAGTATTCGTCGACAACAGGGAGTAGTAACCGGGCAAAATAACATTCTTGCGACCCAGAGGGGTCGGAGGGAAATATATATACATAATGTTAATATCACTCCCTCACGTCTGTGCTAAAGCTACAGCTCAATGTATCCGTACTATATATATATATATATATATATATATATAGGCATATTTTTACATTATCATGTTAATTTACACCCAGTAATAGAGTTGGTGCCGACAGGGTCACCCACATACGACTGTGTCTTCCCATACAGTATTTACTTTGGAAAAGTTTACAACTACCGACATGCTGACACTTCATCTACTGAATCAAGTACCAGCAGGAGTCGGCAATGCCGACAAAGGGATCCCATAGCTGTTTGTGGCAGAGCCCACACACATGTCGACACACGTGTACTACATCGCTATAATGGGTAGAATCCTGACAGGGAAAACACAGAAACTTTTTTACAACTCATTAACCACACGCTCATTTATACATATATAGTGCTTATATGAGCCCATAGTGCACAAAGCAACTGTGCCCCCCCTCCTCCGTTTTCACAGTGTTTTGGTGGGCCAGCATCTCTGTGAGGAGAAAATGGCGCTGTACAGAGTTGTGAGGGCTAAGCCACGCCCCCTGCTCGGCGCGCTTCAACCCCGCTAATTTTTCACAGTTTTTTACTGGCGGGGGTCTGTATACAGTGCCTATGCAGTGGCGTAACTACTGCCCCCGCAGCCCTCGCGGTGGCTTGGAGGCGCCACTGATTTAGCGCAGATTGACATGCGGACGAGCATCCGCATGTCAATCTGCGGTCACCTGTCCCTGCGGTCTCCTCCTTCCCTCCGCTGCTGTAAGGAGGGACACGGAGGGCACAGCGCGCGCTTCTCCTGTGTCCCTCCTGGGTCTCCGGTGGGTCTAATAAAGGAAATGCCATTCGTGAGCTCTGATTGGCTCACGAACCGGCACTTCCTTTAACAGACCCGCCGGAGACCCAGGAGGGACACAGGAGAGGCGCGCGCTGTGCCCTCCGTGTCCCTCCAACACAAAACAGCGGGGGAGCGCGGGGGGGAGGGGGGCTTATGTGGCACTGGGGGCATATGTGGCACAGGGGGAGGGGGGCTTATGTTTCACTGGGGACATATGTGGCACAGGGGGAGGGGGGCTTATGTGGCACTGGGGGCATATGTGGCACTGTGGGGGTATATGTGTACCTGACACATGGGGGGGAAGGGGGCTGTATTTGGCAATGGGGGCATGTGAGTACCTGGCACTGTGGGGGAATATCTGGCACTGGGGGCATACGTGGCACTGGGGGGGTATATGTGTACCTGACACATGGGGGGGGCTATATTTGGCACTGGGGGCATGTGAGTACCTGGCACTGTGGGGGAATATCTGGCACTGGGGGCAGTTGTGGCACTGGGAGAGCACAGCCCTAGCAACAAGCACTACCCCCTAGCAACGAGCATGACACCCAGTGCATGAAACCCCTGGCATCGAGCATGACACCAAGTGCATGAAACCTTTGGCAACGAGCATGACACCCTGAGCATGAAAACCCCTGGCACCATGCATGGAACCAAGAGCATGAAACCCCTGGCAACGAGCAGGTAATTTAAAAGTAATTAGAAGCCTTACTGTAGGACTTAATGTGTAATGGGCATTGTGGTGTGTGGCATAACGTATCACGGACATTGCGGTGTGTGTCATAATGTGTCACAGGCATTACGGTGTGTGGCATAATATATTACGGGCATTGTATTATGTGGTATAATGTCTCAGGGGCATTGCAGTGTGGTATAATGTATAATGGGCATTGCAGTGTGTGGCATAGGGTATAACGGGCATTGCAGTATGTGTCACAGGCATTACGGTGTATGGTATACTATATCACGGGCATTGTGATATGTGGTATAATGTCTCAGGGTCATTGCAGTGTGTGGCATAATGTATCACGGACATTGCGGTGTGTGTCATAATGTGTCAGGCATTACGGTGTGTTGTATAATATATCACGAGCATTGTAGTATGTGGTATAATGTCTCAGGGTCATTGCGGTGTGTGTCAATGTGTCACAGACATTGTATGTGCTATAATGTATCAGGCGCATTGAGGTGTGTGGTGTCAAAGTCAAAAAATATCATGAATCACATGCCTTGTACTAACCCCATGCACATGCCCGCCGTGCGTGCGCATATTCGCACATTGCGTAAAAGAGCTTCTACGGCCGTGCGCTTTGGCGCGTGGTATGCGCATTTACGGTAGGGTTTGTGAGCGTGTAGCGGGCGACTCGATCATAGCATATTTAACCCATATAGTGTGTTTTATAGATAATATTCCCCTTAACAATGTCAGCAAGTATGTTTAGTTTAAACGGTTCTTGGACAGAGAGATTCCTCTTTGCATGATAGGAAGGGTCAGATAAAGGTTGAACGATGGTGTCTAGTATCCAGCTGTAGAGTATTTTAATGGTAACATTTCGGTGTTGGTTAGGAAGAAATTGCTCGCTCCTGCGTATAGTTATGTAGAAAAGTAGTTTATAGACATTTACTGTATTTGCTGTTCATTACACATGCGGGGGGAATCCAGAGGATACCACCCACTACAGCAGTTGGGGAAAGACACAGCCCACCTGTTCGAACCCACCTATGACCTTTTGTTATAATGCAGAGACACATTCCTGTGTCCAATGAACCATGAGATTATAGGGACCATTGTATTGTTACTGTATGCTGTGTATATAAGGACCACCATTGCTGGGCCAGTCACTCGCTCTCTCAAAAGGCTTTCTCTTTGAATGCTGAGGGCTGGAATCCAGGACGCGCTTGCGAATCATCCCCAAGTATGTATATTTCTCTGTAGCCATTTTGTTCGCCATTGCTCATGTTATTCTCTGTTATTGTGTTAGATTTTGATGTTAGTTTGTAGTGTATGATATGTATTGTTTAACCTTTTATTAGAATCTATCCACAGTGGCCTTAGAACCATGTGGTTTTCAAATACAAATCAGTGCTGTGTCGTCACTTTCCTGCCAGGGCTTTTTAAAGTGGTTTAACCTGTTTAAGGTGTATAAGCATTGTTAAGGTGTATAAGCATTGTTAAGGTGTATGCACTGCTGATACTTTGTATCACCAGCGCTACTTAAAGTTTAAAGGTATAGTGCTTTGCTGCTAAGGTTTAAAGTATAAGCATATCCTTACACTGTTTCATTACTTAAGGTTTACTGTATATCATTCTGTGAGCGTCTGTGCCGCTCGTGTCTCGCGCCCACGGCCTAGCGTCTGCTATGCTAAGTGCGTACCCTTACGGTACTCAGTGCGCCAATAGCGTACTCAGTCCGTAGTAGTATATAGCTAATGTTTAAAGGTAATATTTGACATTGTCAATTGGGGGACTCATCCGGGCCTCCTCATATCCGCAACCTAGCGGAACCAGGCAGACTTTATCCATCAGCAAAGGGCAGGAAGGTAGTATCCCCTGTTAGCCGTTTGGTGGTTGGGGATACAGTAGTGCTGATCAGATAAGCGTCTGCTCCGCTTGGTTTGTAGGGATGCTGGTGGGATCCGGATCCGAAAGGTAAGAACGTTAAGCTATTGTCTTTTAAATCTGTTTAAATTTCTGTTTGGTGCCAACTGCGCACGCAACACATGTAACACACGCACACACCTGTACTCTGCATATCTGACCATATTGTTGCAAAACAAGGTTTAAAATCTATCATCCTATTGTGTGCGCAAGGTGTGTACTTTGTACTCCCGGCGCGGCGTCCTGTACGCTAAGTCCGTAAGCTATAGGACTCTGTACGCAAATAGCGTACACAGTACGTAGCATGTGTATTCAATCTAGCGGCCGCAGCGGCCCCACGATAAAGGTGTATTTAAAGTTATAGCTTTATGTTTAAAGATAATAATTGACATTATCAATTGGCGGCTCTCACGGGATATCACGTTCTTAATGATGCACTGTACATTACAAACGCGGCTGTAATTGACCAGCTAATGATGGACGCATCGCAAAATGCTGACGAAAAAAAAAACATCCACGTTAATGTATTGTTGTGGTATCAGTAAGACGCTGATAGGAAATTTTAAGGGACAAGGCGTTTCTCATAATATTTAAGATGCTAAAATTTATTTTTATTGTTGCAAAACAAGGTTCAAATGGGTCATATTGTGTTTGATTCAGACTGGATTGCTTATCTGTTTAAGTAGGTTTAAAAGTATATTTAAAAGTTGCTGCAAAAGCCTTGATATAGTGTTGTTGTTTTTTTAAACTCAGGCCTAAAATAACTTCAGGGGCTTGCATGGTGATTTTTTTTGTGACAAAGGAAGCCGCATGGTCTGTCCTCCATTTTGTGTAACCCTCATGGATGTGGAAGGGGGAGGAGCAGCGGCCATTTTTGGAAGGTCAATTTTTTTTTTCTAAATAGCTGATTTTCAGTCTGCTCAGGAATAATCATCCGTCCTTGGTCAAAAAGAAATCACCATTTATGAACTACCAATGCATTTATTTAACCCATGCCATAGTCAATTACAAATAGATTCAGATGGGGTTTAATAAAAGTTAATAGTTAGATTAATATTTGATGTAAGAACGACACACAGATATAAAACAAAGTTTTTTGTTTTATTTCTTCTTTACCCCTAGGATTCTGTTAAACTCTGCTTGTTGTAAGATAAGCCATTGAAATGCAAATTAACCTGTGCAACAGCTTTTTTCCTGGCAGTGAAAGGCCACCTTCACAGACAGTCAAAGGCACATTCATATGCAAATTAGAGGAGTGAATGGGTCTCGGGAGACAAGTGAATAGTACATAGATATAATATTATAATTATGTGTGTGTGTTTATATCAATGTATGTTCTGCAAGATAGCTATCCAATATGAATCATACTATTGGAAGCATTGATTACTAGATTAATTTAGACCTGTATTTTGTGTATTCTGCATATCTATTCGCTTGTTGCCATTAGCATTGATTATTAGATACATTTTGACCCGTGCTGAAATATTTGTTGCTATTTAGTTAAAATATAGAGTTAATATTTAAGGAAGTAAGTGTAAGACGCACACACAGCCTGGCCTAGTTTTAAAGGTTTATACAGAAGAAACTGTGTGGTAAGTGAGCGATTATAGGTAATATCGCTTACATTTATAGAAGTGTGGGATTTGTAGTACTGCGGACGTACGGCCTTTGTACACGTGTCTCGGACAAAACACGGGACTGCGTACGCTACGTAAAGCCATACGCACGTGGCGTGTTTACGCAACGTGCGTACAAAGTACGACCGCTAAGTACAAATTACACAATAGCATTGTTTAGTTTAGGCGCGAATCGGTAGCCACGCGATAATAGCACAAATCAATCAGTTTCCAATATTTAGTTAAAAAACCTTTTTTACTGTAGTACCTCTGGGGAAAGTGGTACGATTGGACCGCACGGTTGTAGGTGTAAACCCATGACGCAACGTGATATGAGGTCGCATATTCATGCGTAAATTGCCCTCATACGTGTTGTAGGGAGCACATGCAAGCGTGATTTATGTAAAATAAAGGAAGGGAATTTTTGCTGGTCTCTCTCAGGAAAATCTCTAGAGGTAGGGCCTGCTACGACTATGTGTGTCTGCTAAAAGAGGCGGATCCGTGATACTCGGAGCAGAAGAAGTTTAGTGGAAGAACTTTAAGGATTTCCACCGTAGACTACTGTGTTTGGAGCATTTTAGGCAGTTTTCCCGTGTTAAAAAGGTCCACAATGGAAGCCAAGTGCACAACATAGGGACGTTCCTCAGCTAGGGTTCAGGCAGCAGAGATGAGACCCAGGGGGTCAGCTCGGTTAGTAATGTGGGGGAAGTATGGTCCCCACACTGAGACCTTTTGTGATGAATGGACACGAATGACTGTGGGAGATAAAGCACCATTTCCTGGGATAGGTAGTTTTGACTCAGAGGTATTGCATAATCTAAGGCTTAGGATCTGTCTCATAAAATCCCCAAAACAGAGGATCAGACACACAAACTGTTTACATTTATGGCAACAAGAGAGTGATATACAGAGGGAATTAGCTTACATAGCTGGTTCCAACACTGGCAGGAAACTGATGGCAACTGGAGAATCAATGGCTACAGAGAATGGCATACTGGGATATGATGATAATAGTGCACTTAATAAATGTATTAATGATAATAAGAGTAAGCGTAATAAATGTGTTAATAACGATAGGAGTAAAACTGATAAATGTACAAATTCTAACCCGTGCAAGTTGCACCCCATGTTAAACTTCCCTCAGGATTACAAGCAAGAAAGTGAGCCCAGCACGATGTTGGCATTTTCTCCAGCAGCCATCATACGAGACACCCAGGTGGGCACTGCCCAATCGGTAAAGGCAGTAGTCAAGCCCCCTAACGGAGGGTCAGGTGAGGTCGTGTCCACAGGTAAGTACGGTACAGTACATTATGCAGAGACAATTGCACCTCACATTGTAGAAAATGTACATCATAGAGAGGTGGCTGTGTCCGTATTAATGGACGGTTTGAAAGAAACGTTGAGAACAAGGGTACAAACCACTCAACCTAACTGGAGAGGTATCTCGGTGGCTGCATTAAGAGAGTCCGCTATCGAGCATGACCGTAATATCCAAAGAACCAGGGAAGCACAGGGAGAGCGGTTGATGGTGATGAGCATCCAAGCACTAGAAGAGGCATCAAATCGACCAAAACCCCAGGCCCCTGGCACATGGAGGAAGCCAAGGGTTTGTTATCTGTGTAAAAGGGAAGGGCATTATGCCAGCAACTGTAACAGCACACATAAAGTCAGACCTCCTAGACAAGAACACGAGCAAAGTTATGACACACTGTATGACACACGTAATTGTAATCAGGGATCATATAGGAAAAATTTTGGGCCGCACCTGTAGTCTGCAGCCAGTGAAGTTAATTGTTAGCCTTGATAGTAAGCCTGAGGTTACAGTCAATGTAATTGGTAGGTCATTCCTTGTAGACACAAGGGCGGCCAGGTAGACTCTGTGATTATCTTTAAATGTTTCCTTTTCATCTCTGACGTTCGGTACAGCTCAAACGTCACATGTCTACTTGGTCTTCTCAGAGGTCTACCCAACCCCAGTATATCTTACCAGCATCATTGTGCCTGGCCACGCACAGAGGGTGGAGAGTGGAAATACTGGTGGGGGAGACTGTGCAGAGATACCGAGGGACATGTTGGTGTGACAGCCTGATGGTGAACGGAAATCTGACAATGTTTCTTTTCTATTGTTCTCTCTCTTTGTTCTTTCATGTTTTACGGATGGTATGTCACACAACAGTTAGACAAATGGTAATGCAAGATTTATGCTCCTTACAGAAAGATCGCTGAGTCGGAAAGAATATCGTATCACTGGAGTGTTTGTTTTGGGAAGACTGGGAGACAGCACCGTTGAGACGACATCTGAGCAAGAAGAACAACAAGACTATAGGACAATTATCGTAACATTTTTCTTTCCCTTCAATTATTTTCTGTACCCCCATTACAACTCTTTCTTTCTCCTCCTGCAAGATGGACTTGCCCCAAGAGACTGCATCCCGTGTTTTCCTGTTGACCCTGTTGTTGACCAGAGCAGTCTGTTTCGGTGAGAGTACCAGTGAGGTCGAGAAAGGATCTGGAATGGGTTCTGATGACCAGGATGGATTCGTAGAATTCCAAGAGCAACACAATCACCGAGCAAAGGCGAGTATCAGAAAACGATCTGGTAGCCATGACACTAGTAGACATTGTGAAGGATTGTTAGCTGAAGAGAACTGTATCTGTAGGAATTGTGAAAACATAGTTGAGAACGGGTGCATCCAGAGATGTCAGTCCAGCATTAATATCAATATGGACCGTCATCCATTGAGTGACTATCAATCATTAGTGGGGAAGGTTTTTAAACCAAACAGAATACTGGGTGTGCTCACAAGTACCTCAATGTCATAGAAAGTCAGGACTAGTGCCATACTCTTTAACGATAGATGAGGTACTTGAATTAAGGGGTGGAAGACCGGTGGACAAGAAATTTAATATTTCTAGGCCTCCTAGTTTGAAGCTCCACCAATACCATGTGGATAGGTCCCTCATATGTTTTAACATTTCCAATCCCCGAAAGCCGGGAAATTGGGAAGTGACATGGAATAACCAAACCATGGCATTTTCACACAGAGCCGACAGAATGCCTGTAGACCCAGAGCTTATACGCCAAATAGCCAACAGTGGAAGATATTTCCAATATAGGTACACATTAGGAAGTAGGCCCATGCGAGTTGGAGAAGTATCACCAGGATACTGTGCGCATATCATACAACCTGATACGTGTACTAGACAGATGAGAGAGTTAGGGATAGGATTTTTCACCTGGAAGGTTTGTAATATGGTGATGTCATATTTTGTCCCATATGTCTTCCCCGATGATGCATATTTCATATGTGGGAGGAAGGCTTATAAGTGGCTTGCCCCAAACTCAGAGGGATTGTGTTACATTGGAAGAGTGTTACCGGAAGTAATGACCATTACCCATGATAGAATGAAAGACGTTCACCGCAATGCTCAAGCTCCTTACACTCACACCCATTACGAACACATTGTAAAGAGACACCTTATAGATAGGACAGAGCATGCAGCCTCTGATTTGATCCACGAATCCACCGGGAATTCAACTCCTACTCGCGCTAGATATCACCCGTACCGCCAGAGGAGTTATAAATTTTAGGTATATTACTGCGCTAGCGAACCTGATAGACAATATCACCGAGATGTATGATGACACCTTTAGGTATACTGGGAGAGAATTGCAAGCTTACAAAACGGAACTGATCCAGCACAGGATGGTTCTCAATTACATCACAGCAGTGACAGGAGGGTATTGTGTCACCCTAGCAACTCAGTATGGTGTAAAGTGTTGTACGTATATCACAAACAGCACTGAGGACCCAACCGAGGTCATAGATCAAAAGATGGACGATATCTTGCAATTGAAGTGGGAGTTCCGAAGGAGACACAACCTTACCCTTGCTTCTGTGGGTAATGAACTGACCGGCTGGGTTTCATGGTTGAACCCACGCAATTGGTTCTCAGGTTTAGGAGAATGGGCTCAAAATGTTATCGTTACTGTAGGGAAATTCCTCTTATGTATCCTAGGAGTTGTCATAATGATTGGTTTGATATTCAGATGTGTTCGGATTTTAATGCATTGCAAGCACAGTACCAAATTGATGAGTTTGAGGAGCGGGGGCATTGTAACAACAACTAGTTTAATTTATGACCCATCAATCGAGACAATGCTGTGATAAGATGTGATTCCACGGTCCGTTTCTTTCACCCGTTTCTCCTTTGTTTTTCTCCAAGGTAAAAAGACATCCACTCGGAAGAAGAATTTGATGACCCATTATACAGACCATTGATGAACTGTTTCACCGACAATTGATGAACCCTTAGAGACTTTAATTTTTATGGACACTTGAAGAGCTTTGCTTGCCACACAGCAAAGATACAGCAATCCGGACAAGACTTCAACAAGACATCAACAAGACTCCAACAGACGCCCAAGGACGACCATATATATATAATCATACGAATGCATTTTTTAATGCATGTTTCTTATCTTCATCTCTTCTATCTTCAGGTAGTGGCACACATAGTCGACAGGTGATATAGACACATATATTAGCACTCACATATTTTCCCCCTCCATGTATCATCAACTAAATGTGCACCCCATTTGTTGGAACAAGAAGCCGAAAAGAGCTCGGTAGTGTTTGTTGGCCCACTTACAGACCCTTAATACGGGATAAGAAGGATTTAATGTATACTTCGCAATACCTCGAAGCTTATCTAGAACATGTACGGCACGATGATACATGCCCCTCAGACATGAAGTTCATACATACATGCTTTTACTATCCCACTAGGTTATACATTTCCTGCCTACTCCTCTCCTCCCACCACCCAATCATTTTTAGGTATTGTATTGTATATTTTTCTGATTAATGTTTAGATAGTGGCAGTTATTGTTGACTGCCAAAGGGTGGACTGTCAAAGTCGAAAAATATCATGAATCACATGCCTTGTACTAACCCCATGCACATGCCCGCCGTGCGTGCGCATATTCGCACATTGCGTAAAAGAGCTTCTACGGCCGTGCGCTTTGGCGCGTGGTATGCGCATTTACGGTACGGTTTGTGAGCGTGTAGCGGGCGACTCGATCATAGCATATTTAACCCATATAGTGTGTTTTATAGATAATATTCCCCTTAACAATGTCAGCAAGTATGTTTAGTTTAAACAGTTCTTGGACAGAGAGATTCCTCTTTGCATGATAGGAAGGGTCAGATAAAGGTTGAACAGTGGTGTCTAGTATCCAGCTGTAGAGTATTTTAATGGTAACATTTCGGTGTTGGTTAGGAAGAAATTGCTCGCTCCTGCGTATAGTTATGTAGAAAAGTAGTTTATAGACATTTACTGTATTTGCTGTTCATTACACATGCGGGGGGAATCCAGAGGATACCACCCACTACAGCAGTTGGGGAAAGACACAGCCCACCTGTTCGAACCCACCTATGACCTTTTGTTATAATGCAGAGACACATTCCTGTGTCCAATGAACCATGAGATTATAGGGACCATTGTATTGTTACTGTATGCTGTGTATATAAGGACCACCATTGCTGGGCCAGTCACTCACTCTCTCAAAAGGCTTTTTCTTTGAATGCTGAGGGCTGGAATCCAGGACGCGCTTGCGAATCATCCCCAAGTATGTATATTTCTCTGTAGCCATTTTGTTCGCCATTGCTCATGTTATTCTCTGTTATTGTGTTAGATTTTGATGTTAGTTTGTAGTGTATGATATGTATTGTTTAACCTTTTATTAGAATCTATCCACAGTGGCCTTAGAACCATGTGGTTTTCAAATACAAATCAGTGCTGTGTTGTCACTTTCCTGCCAGGGCTTTTTAAAGTGGTTTAACCTGTTTAAGGTGTATAAGCATTGTTAAGGTGTATAAGCATTGTTAAGGTGTATGCACTGCTGATACTTTGTATCACCAGCGCTACTTAAAGTTTAAAGGTATAGTGCTTTGCTGCTAAGGTTTAAAGTATAAGCATATCCTTACACTGTTTCATTACTTAAGGTTTACTGTATATCATTCTGTGAGCGTCTGTGCCGCTCGTGTCTCGCGCCCACGGCCTAGCGTCTGCTACGCTAAGTGCGTACCCTTACGGTACTCAGTGCGCCAATAGCGTACTCAGTCCGTAGTAGTATATAGCTAATGTTTAAAGGTAATATTTGACATTATCAGTGGCATAGGGTATAACGGGCATTGCGGTATGTGTCACAGGCATTACGGTGTATGGTATACTATATCACGGGCATTGTGATATGTGGTATAATGTCTCAGGGTCATTGCGGTGTGTGTCATAATGTGTCACAGACATTGTATGTGCTATAATGTATCAGGGGCATTGCAGTGTGTAGCATAATGTATAACGGGCATTGCGATTCCTGTCATAATGTGTCACAAGCTTTACGATGTGTGTGTGGCATAATGTGTCGGGGGCATTACGGTGTGTGCATTATTGTGTGTGGCATAATGTCTAAGGGCCATTGCAGTATGTGGCATAATGTATACTGGGCATTACTATAAGGAGGAAAAATGACAAATAATGTAAGGGGCATGAATCAGGATTATTTTTCTTTCCTGTGGTGGCTAACGTCTGGGCGTGCAGTTGCAAAACTGGGGTATGAGGTAGTCTTTTCCTGCAATACCACGCCCCTTTATGTGAAGCCACGCCCATTTCAATGAAGCCACACCCCTTTTTGCGGCGCACGCACATATTTATCCCTTTACTAGTACCAATTATGGGGGATGGGGGGGGGGGGCGCAGAAGAATTTTTTGGCTTGGGGGAGAAAAATTTCTAGTTACACCATTGTGCCTATGCACTGTATACTTCTTTGCCAGGATATTATTTATTTATTTATTTTTTAAATAAGTTTTATTGGTTTTTGTATGAAGAAAAACAGATGCATAAACATTAGACAATATTTGTGGATCAACATAGGAGGTGCATAAATTGAAGCAATAGAAAGACATACTAACAGCACAGGTCGTAGTGATCCTATTCATCAAATAACAAAGAAAGGTAATTGAAACTACAATACAGCTACAGAAAGAGCAAAACGTGAAAGGAGGAAAGAGGAAGTAAGAGCAAGAAATAAGAAAGAGGGGAGGGAGGGTGGGAGCGTCGGCCAGACAAAGTTGGTCACTAGATCGAATTCTGCCATCTAATTAGAAAGCGGATCAGATGGTTGTCAATGGCGGTTCAGCATTAAAGTGCGTTGTCCATGGCGTCCAAGTGCGTATAAAAGTGACTGATGTGTCATGAAGGGCAGCGGTGATGCGTTCCAGCTTGTATGTAGACCAAATAGCATTAATAGTGGCGGGAAGAGTAGGGGGAGAGGTGGATTTCCAATTTGCTGCTATTTGGCATTTGGCCGTATTTAAAATGTGCTTAATAAGTTTTAATCTTTGCCAGGATATTATATGAGGTATAATTGCTGCCCAGGGCGCCCCCCCTGCGCCCTGCACCCGTGTAATGCCGCTTGTGTGTGGGAGCAATGGCGCGCAGCGCGACCGCTGCGCGGTACCTCAGAGACTCTGAAGTCTTCTGCCATCACTGAAGTCTTCTGTTCTAATACTCACCCGGCTTCTTTCTTCTGGCTCTGTGAGGGGGGTGACGGCGCGGCTCCAGGAACGAGCTGCTAGGCGAACCAAGTGATCAGACCCTCTGGAGCTAATGGTGTCCAGTAGCCTAAGAAGCAGAGCCCTTGAACTCAGAAGAAGTAGGTCTGCTTCTCTCCCCTCACTCCCACAAAGCAGAGAGCCTGTAGCCAGCAGGTCTCCCTGAAAATAAAAAAACCTAACATAAAGTCTTCTCAGAGAAACTCAGGAGAGCTCCCCTAGTGTGTGTCCAGTCTCTCTGGGCACAGAGTCTAACTGGAGTCTGGAGGAGGGGCATAGAGGGAGGAGCCAGTTCACACCCATTCAAAGTCTTATAGTGTGCCCATGTCTCCTGCGGATCCCGTCTATACCCCATGGTCCTTTTGGAGTTCCCAGTATCCTCTAGGACGTATGAGAAAATGGCAGTTCTGCGCATGCGTATGCGGCGCAATGCACGCGTGCGACGTACGGGCACAACGAACGATGCAGTTTTGCACAGGGTCTAGCGATGCATTTCAGTCGCACTGGTTGCCGCAGAGTGATTGACATGAAGTGGGCGTTTCTGGGTGGCAACTGACTGTTTTCAGGGAGTGTGCGGGAAAACGCAGGCGTTCCAGGAAAAATGCAGGCGTGGCTGGGAGAACGCTGGACGGGTTTGTGACGTCAAATCCAGAACAGAATAGTCTGAAGTGATCGCAAGCGCTGAGTAGGGTTTGAGCTACTCTGAAACTACACAAAAAAATTTTTGTAGGCGCTCTGCGATAAAAACGTTTGTACTTCTGCTAAACTAAAATACACTACCAGTGGGCGGCGGCATAGCGTTTGCACAGCTGCTAAAAACTGCGAGCGATCAACTCGGAATGACCTCCAATGTTCCAGACATTCCATGAGTCAGCAAGTCTGTCTATATTGCTACATTAATTCTTACATTAATCTTGTATTGCCTTGTATATCTGTACAGCATTTAATAGGTTTGTTTAAATATATGACACCTATAGTCAGTGCCGTAACTAGGCATTTTAGCGCTGTGTGCAAGAAACGAAGTGGCGCGCCCCCCCTCCCTGTAAGATAGGGGCAGTGCGCGCCGTAGGCGCGTGAAAAATTTATAGGGGCATGGCTTCACGGGGAAGGGGCGTGGCCACAAAATAATAGCAATTCATACTATGGTGCACAGTAGTCTACATTATTCAAATTACGCTGCACAGTAGCGCCACTACACCAGGTAGAGCCCCTTTTATACATTACAGCAGACAGCGTCCCCCTTTTTACACATTGCGGCAGCCAGTCCCCCTTTTTACACATTGCGGCAGCCAGGCCCCATTTTTACACATTGCGGCAGCCAGTCCCCCTTTTTAAACATTGCGGCAGCCAGGCCCCCTCTTTACACATTGCGGCAGCCAGGCCCCCTCTTTACACATTGCGGCAGCCAGTCCCCCTTTTTACACATTGCGGCAGCCAGGCCCCCTCTTTACACATTGCGGCAGCCAGGACCCCTTTTTACACATTGCGGCAGCCAGGACCCCTTTTTACACATTGCGGCAGCCAGGACCCCTTTTTACACATTGCGGCAGCCAGGCCCCCTTTTTACACATTGCGGCAGCCAGTCCCCCTTTTTACAGCCAGTCCCCCTTTTTACACATTGCGGCAGCCATCCCCCTTTTTACACATTGCGGCAGCCAGGCCCCCTTTTTACACATTGCGGCAGCCAGTCCCCCTTTTTACACATTGCGGCAGCCAGGACCCCTTTTTACACATTGCGGCAGCCAGGCCCCCTTTTTACACATTGCGGCAGCCAGTCCCCCTTTTTACAGCCAGTCCCCCCTTTTTACATTGCGGCAGCCATCCCCCTTTTTACACATTGCGGCAGACGGTGACCCCCTGAGAGAGAGAGAGAGAGACATACTTACCATCTCCCTGCTGGCAGTCAGGCTCCTCATGCAGCTCCCTCGGTGCAGGCAGTGAGGAGGAGGAGGAGGGAGGGGGAGCAGGGAGCCGCAGCAGCGCTATTTCATTGGTAGTAAGCGCCGCTGCAGCATCCCCCTCTCCTTCCGTATTGGCTGCCCGGCGCTGCTGTGGATGCTGGGATGGAGGAACCGCATCCCAGCATCCACAGCAGCGCCGGGCAGCCAATACAGAAGGAGAGGCGGATGATGCAGCGGCGCTTACTACCAATGACATAGCGCTGCTGCGGCTCCCTGCTCCCCCTCCCTCCTCCTCCTCCGCTGCCCGGCGCTGGTCCTCTTCTCCCTCCAGCGCGGCGCACGGCGCACACAGCAGAGGCGGCATGTAATGGGTCAATTTGACTCATTACATGCCGCTGGCCGTGCGCCCTCAGGGCAACTGCGCTGTGTGCCAAGCCCACTTGGCACACACGTAGTGACAGCTCTGCCTATAGTATTAATACATTTCTTATTTGCAGACTAGTGCTCATAATGCTTGACATAGGAGCACATGTTTTTGGCCAACATACAAGGGGTTACGGTCGTTAGGTCAACACAACTTAGGTCGACACTCATTAGGTTGACCACTGAAGGTCGACAATGCCATTAGGTCGATATGCTTTAGGCTGACATGGCCTTTAGGTCGACATGTAGGTCGACAGGTCAAAAGGTTGACGAGTTTTTCCCACAAAAAATCATTTTTGGGATTTTTTCATACTTAACTATCCACGTGGACAATGATTGGAACGGTAATCTGTGCCAAGCGAAGCGGTAGCGGAGCGAGGCATCATGCCCAAAGGATGGCGAGCGAAGCAAGCCATTCGAGGGGACACGGTGCACTAATTTGGGTTGCCTGTCACTTTATGGAGAAAACAACACCAAAACCAGTCAAAAACCTCATGTCGACCTTTTGACCTGTCGACCTAGTACATGTTGACCTAATGACCATGTCGACCTAAGTTGTGTCTATCCAACGACCCATACCCCATACAAGTAGGTGGCACCCACATATAAACATCAGCAGTCAAAATTCTATGGGTCGGATTCAAATGTTAACGCGCCCCCTATCTCCCGTCTAAAGTGACGAGAGATAAGGGGACGATATTCAAATGTACCCTATTTTCGCTCCTATTGCGCCCAGTACGGGGTGTAGCGAGCTGAAATGATTGTGTTGCACCTGTCGGCAGTAAAATTAGAATACCACCGACGGGCGCGATCGAGGCCTGGAGAGAGAGTGCACATTTGAATCCGGCCCTATGTTTCTAGGTTGCTGTAGGAGTGATCAGGCTGATTAGGCAGTCATGTATAAATGCAGGACAGTCTTATCTCTACCTACAGTATTTCTTTCCCAGATCTGTGTGTACGAGATGTGTGACTGCAGTTATAGATGGTCTACTGCTGCTGTGCATGAAATCGATCTCCAAAGGAAGTACTTATTCTAAGGCCAGTACTGATGGGAGAGATGTGTGCTGAGCGATCTTAACACAGACCGCCCAGCACACATCTCTCCCACTGCTCAGCACAGCATGATGTGTGCTGAGTGAGGGGGGTGGACAGGGGGGCCGCTCACTTCACACAGCGCTGAAGTGAGCGACCCGCTAGATTAAGCCTGCAGGCCATCGCTATCGCTGGGGGGCATACGCACGACAGATCCGTGCTTAAAATCTAAGCAATCTAGTCAGATTGCTTAAATTATCTCTCCATGTGTACTCCATTTAAGGCACAGCCGTCATCTGTTAATACAAAAAATGGCACGTGGGCAAAACCCCATAAATTTGAATTTCATGATCCAGTGAAAAGAAAGCACACAAAACGCTATTTTGTTAAAGAAAAAAGGGGAGAGTGTGGCACTGCGCTAACAGATAGGTATTCTGACTTTACTATGGATGCTGCTCTGGGAAGGGATGCGGAATCACTACCTGGTTCCGCTATGGCAATCGAGTACAGATGGGTTTTCTTCCCCTAGCGCAAGATTAGTAAAGATAAGAGACACAGAAGTGAAAAGAAATTTCTTTTATTCTAAAATTGTATAAAACATAATATGGTTATAATCATCAGTGTAAAATCACTGGTTATGTGATGTGCAAGTGATTATGACACCTATTACCGGTAAACATATAGACAAACTACATAAAACATATATAACATGTACTAATGCCAATTGTCCATAGCAAGAAAAGTCTATTTATTATAAAAGCTGTTGTCTGAGTACAGAGGAGGTGCACTTTTTAGCGGCTTACCCTCTCTGATGTATTTCAGGTTCTGCAATTTCCAACAGGTGCAGGATATATCGGTGCATATGTAACACAGTCTTTAATGTGTGCTGTGACGTCAGGAGTCCCTGTTATGCAACTTGTGACCTATTATTTTTAAAGTTCAAGAGTACCTTGATATTTGTTGCATGGCCAGTCTTGAATGGTTTCAGGTGGGTCTTCCAGATGAGAGTATCTCCCCTAAGACAGATGGAGCTGAAGTCCGCCGGCGGAGATCCTGCAGATGCCGTTTCTCAGCGCAGATCCTGAGGAAGCCTTGATCCAAGGCGAAACGCGTCGATTACAGATTGAATCGATCCCGCACTTTGCCATTCAGCGCTGAGAAACGGCATCTGCAGGATCTCCGCCGGCGGACTTCAGCTCCATCTGTCTTAGGGGAGATACTCTCATCTGGAAGACCCACCTGAAACCATTCAAGACTGGCCATGCAACAAATATCAAGGTACTCTTGAACTTTAAAAATAATAGGTCACAAGTTGCATAACAGGGACTCCTGACGTCACAGCACACATTAAAGACTGTGTTACATATGCACCGATATATCCTGCACCTGTTGGAAATTGCAGAACCTGAAATACATCAGAGAGGGTAAGCCGCTAAAAAGTGCACCTCCTCTGTACTCAGACAACAGCTTTTATAATAAATAGACTTTTCTTGCTATGGACAATTGGCATTAGTACATGTTATATATGTTTTATGTAGTTTGTCTATATGTTTACCGGTAATAGGTGTCATAATCACTTGCACATCACATAACCAGTGATTTTACACTGATGATTATAACCATATTATGTTTTATACAATTTTAGAATAAAAGAAATTTCTTTTCACTTCTGTGTCTCTTATCTTTACTAATCTTGCGCTAGGGGAAGAAAACCCATCTGTACGCTATTTTGTTAAAGGCCATACTGCTTTTAATTGTGACAAAAACCATCCTAATAATAAAATAACCCTTACGCAGCAGCAATTATTTTATTTTGTCTGAAAGGGGACAAGACATACTGTACACAAAGAGCCTATTCTAGTGTCCTATATATAAAACAAAACCAGTTTAATTGATGAATCGATTCAGTCATTATTTCTGGAGGCAAGTATACGGACCACAGAATGAGATGGAATGAAGGGTAACCTGAGCCTGTGTAATATGTTAGTCACATGAACAATAACGTGGTAATACTGTATGTATGTTTTTGGGACTTCCTATTTCTTAATTTAAGGATAACAATATTCTAAAAAAAAAAAAAAATCTCATTAAGAAAAAATATCCTAACTTCAAATTACTGTACCAGCAGATAATTTTCACTTTATGGGGTCAATTCAATTACATGCAAAGGGAAGCGAGTTGCCATTGCAATGGTACAGAACTGTTGACTACAGCAGCCAAACTCGCCCCCCCTCGTGGCCCAATCTCGCAAATTTTTGCACACAGCCCTATGGGGCTGCTAACAAATATCAGATAGTCGCACTTAGGGGGTCATTACGAGTTGATCGCACGTAGCAACTTTGGCTGCTCGTGCCATCAACCTGACGCCGCCTATGGGGGAGTGTATATTAGCATAGCAGGGCTGCAAACACTTGTGCAGCCCTGCTATGCTAAAAAAGTTTCACGTAAAACAAGACCAAGGCTGCAGTTACTCACCCAGTGCGACGGATCCAGTGATGAAGGTCCAGGTCCTGATGTCAGACATCCGCCCTCCAAACGCCTCGACACGCCTGCATTGGACTCATCACGCCTGGAAAACGGTGAGTATGTGACCTGGAATGCCTCCCACCTGTCCATCTTCTTGCAATTGCCGCTGAAATCACATTTGTCGCTGGCGTCTTCGTTGCCTGGAAATGACGCGCATGCGCAATGCGTCCACCGGATGCATGCACATTTCCGACCCGTACGCACCGCAGCGAAGAACCACTGCATGTGAACGGGTCGGAATGACCCCCTTAGTCTCCGTGAGTTGATTGAATTGATTCCTATAGATGTTAGGAGATACTATCATTCTGAAAGCTCTAGCGTGCCCTTTTTGGGTTGTAATTCTCATGTAAATTAAAAAAAACACAACATGAAAAATACACAGGATTTTGTTAAATTTATTTACATCAAAAGATAAAGCAGAAGGTCTTCAATCTATTTTCATTGTAACCCAACAAGTCTGAAACTGGACTTCAGTAGTCACTGCTTAAGTAATGTGGATACTTCCCAATGTGCTTTTTGTTTGGATCAAAGTTTATTAAATTCCAAAGAAAGAGATGGGCAAATCGATTAGAATAATTAGAAAAATATTTCACCTGCCAACTAATCACAACTTTTATAATTAGAATTTCCTATGCAGATGCTGTATCTGCATAGGAAATGCTACGTTACACTGTCAGTGGCTGTTTTCCAGCAAAACACTGTAACGTAGCATTTTGTATGCAGCAGATACAGCCGCAGTCACACAAAGAATATAGGCATGCCGCATATCCTTTTTATCAGCAGAGTCTGCATGTGCGTCTTAGTCACATAATGTCACAGTACTGTGCCCCAGCCTGTGCTCAGATACGCTAGCCTGATGCAGGTGGGCAGTCATGACGTGGGTTTCACGCAAGCTGTCACCATGAAGAGTATTGGAATAGCGCTCTTGTGATCGCCAGACATAGCACACTTAAAAATCCACAGTTATTACACAGATGTAACATGGACCTCTCCAGGCACGTGGATTCATAGAGCACATAGATAATGCTAAAAGACTCTGATTTGAGATTGAACCCAATGTTGACTAAACATTTGTATATTGTAGTACATGTTGTGGTATTCATCATTGAAAAAAAGCCCTCATATAATTTAATCAGCAGAGTCTGCTTGTACATCTTATTTGCATAGTGATGCGAATAAGATACATAGCAATGCGAGTAAGAAGTTTTTGGCATAAAAAGATGCGTGATGTTAGCAGAGGTGCCCAGGACCTGCCGACATCTCGTATGGAGTATTGAGTGTAACATCTGGAGTTACATGTAAGCGCAATTCTGCTGACATGCAATCACTGAACTTCACCTTCTTGAGAAAGCCCAGTTCCGTCTACTCAGTTTCAAAGTGAGGAGGCGACTAAAATTCATACCACTCTGCATCACCTGTACCTGGAGCTGTAAGAAAACAACACATTTCCAGAGTTCATTTCAGTCAGGCTTTTGACCAAACTATACACAATAAAATGATAAAAAAAAGTAAAAAACACAACTAAAATCTGCAATAATATATTTAGTGTGGTGGATCTATATAAACAATTGGTACATTATATTTTCTGCCTGGTCGAGGTCTCGCTTGCTGGAGCCGGGTGGACGCTGCCGTGAAGTCTGGCAATGGTGCCACATCCTCCTACTACACTGCTGTAGCGCTGCTCTCCCCCGTCTCCCTGCTGGTCTCCCCCCTCATCTCAATTCGACTTTTTTTAAAGTCAGGTTGTGATGGTCATTGAATAGTCCTTGTCGGATCCATTTCCGACATTTGCATGTCGGAATGGATCCGACTTCAATTGAATATACCCCATAGTGAACAAAGTGTACAATTGGTGATGCTAAAAACAAGGCACGCTACCTTTCTATATATATGTTCTTATTTGTTTATGTTCCACAACTGAGGCTGGGACACAGTGGTCGTCAGCATTGAATTGCTTGTATGGGTAAGTATTGCTAATATA
The DNA here is from genome assembly GCF_028390025.1 of Pseudophryne corroboree. NCBI lineage: Eukaryota > Metazoa > Chordata > Amphibia > Anura > Myobatrachidae > Pseudophryne > Pseudophryne corroboree. The sequence goes on from NC_086448.1 coordinate 129,800,406, forward strand.
TTATCTGTTGAAAAGTCAATTTCAGGTAAGCGTACAAGATATTACCATATATACCTGTGATTACACATATATAATAGATATTTATTAATATAACAAAGCTTTATGGCTGTATAATTATTACTTAATATCTGACTCTCAATAGACATAATTGTCACTAAAAAAATAGTTCAATGGTGTGTACTTGTAAAAATTTAACATCTTTGTGGACTTAGCAAGTATATATAAACCTTACTATTTTAAATACAGGTTTTGCATCCCTTATCCAGAATTCAAAATCCCACATTTTTGGTTCCAGTGCTGAGATAATGACACATATACATATATATTATATATCTACACATAATATATAATATATATGTCATAATCTCATTAGGGGACCCAAAAAATTTGGGATTTTGAATTTTGGATAAGGGATACTCAACCTGTACTTACCCATCATATACATACTTACCTGCTATATGAATAATAACCAGTGCTGTGAACCTTGGGACTGAGTACTATTTTAGTGCTATGAATCTTGGGACTGTAAATCCAGTACTTTATAGTTATACACTATAACATCTTGTACACTACCTGGGATTGATTCCCCAATAGTTACTAATATCTTGTACACTTACCTGAAATTGACTTTTCAACAGATAATATACAGTATTAGCAATACTTACCCATAGAAGCAAATCAGTTCTGACAACCACTGTGTCCCATCCTCAGCTGTGGAACATAAATAAGAATATATATAGAGGGGTAGCGTGCCTTGATTTTAGCATCACCAGTTATACACTTTGGGGCAGATGTATTAACATGGAGAAGGCATAAGGAAGTGATAAACCAGTGATATGTGCAAGGTGATAAAGGCACCAGCCAATCAGCTCCAATATGTAAATGAACAGTTAGGATCTGATTGGCTGGTGCCTTTATCACCTTACACATATCACTGGTTTATCACTTCCTTATGCCTTCTCCAGGTTAATACATCTGCCCCTTTGTTCGCTATATGTATTGTGTGTATTGTCTTTATTTCGTGACTAGACAGATTTTATAAACACATTCAAAGTTATATTTTAACATTCCTTTGTGCGCCAACAAAGAGACATTATTTCCTCTTCGTTTTATTGAGGTATGAGTAAGTAAATGTCGGGAGAAAAGCTACCCACTGGGATAAGATTGCTTTCTTGACAGCTGATGCCAATTTGGTAAGAAGCAGACATGTGCCTGAGCAGAGTGGCAAGGGGGTGGCAGAAACATTCCAAAATGCCCTTTCTTTATATGATATTCCTGAAAATGAATGGTGAATCAATATATTTCCTCCTGGCAAAATACTTTATAAATAAATAAATAAATAAATGCTCAAACAAATTGTTACTGCATCAGTGAGTTCAATTAATATTACAAAAATATTACAAAAGAAAGTCACTGGTCCTTGTGATTGCGTTTCTTCACACAAATAATGAAAGCAACATAGGCCCTCATTCCGAGTTGTTCGCTCGCTAGCAGATTTTAGCAGCATTGCACACGCTAGGCCGCCGGGGAGTGTATCTTAGCTTAGCAGAATTGCGAATGAAAGATTAGCAGAATTGCGAATCGAAATTTCTTAGCAGTTTCAGAGTAGCTCGAGACTTACTCCTACATTGCGATCAGTTCAGTCAGTTTCGTTCCTGGTTTGAAGTCACAAACACACCCAGCGTTCGCACAGACACTCCCCCGTTTCTACAGCCACTCCCGCATTTTTCCCTGAAACGCCTGCGTTTTTCTGCACACTCCCAGAAAACGGCCAGTTTCCGCCCAGAAACACCCACTTCCTGTCAATCACACTACGATCACCAGAACGAAGAAAAAACTTCGTTAGGCCGTGAGTAAAATACCAAACGTTTGTGCTAATTTACTTGGCGCAGGGCGAACATTGCGCATGCGCAGTTTGCGACTAATCGCTCCGTAGCAAAAAAAAATAACGAGCGAACAACTCGGAATGACCCCCCTAATATATGTAATTTCCGCTCCTTCAGTGAGAACTTATATAGTCATCATTAGAGAGGTAGATTAATCTGTTTAACATTATTTAAGAGAATGCAGATGTTTATGATCACTATGCAGCTTTCAGACAATTGTTTGGTAGGGTAACACATTTAAGTGACTTAGGGGCAGATTTATCACCATCTGTATCCAAGGATGCGGATGGCAGGTGATAAAATCGACCCAATCCGCACTGCGATAATTGATTACATTGCACGGATGTATCAATTATCGCATGCAGGGACAGAGCTTGCAACATGTGCCAAACTGATTGTGTCTGTTTCGGATGGCTCTTGTGGTTCTGAATGATCCGTGCATTTGGAATCTATTTACTGGATTGCTGTCTGCCATGACCTCTCCACTTGACTCTACTACTCATAGGACCACAGCCTTCCCTGATGTCTGCACTGAACGAATGCTCTCTGGTAGCTGCCTACTGGGCTCCATTGGTTGAACGCGTTGGCTACACTGGTCTGCAGAATGCCGGGGGGCGAGCGCAGCGAATCCCCATGCGGGGCTCGATGGTGAGCTGTGCTCACCACAGGTTCTTTTCCCACAAGTGGGATTAGTCACTGCTAGTCGGCATGACGACTATCGGGATTTAGTGCGGTCGGGATGCAGTGGTCGGTAATGTGACCGGTGGTCACATAACTACATCCCGTTTGAGCAGTCTATTACTAGATTATCGGCATGTTACTGACCGTTCCATCCCTTCTAGCCTGTGTGACAACCTGCGCTCTTTTTCTTTAGACGTAAAGAGTTCACTGGAGCAACAACCAAACCAGATTTTACCAGGAAAAGCAGATGCTGCTCTACTTTTCCAGCAGAATATGGGCCTGATTCACAGAGGTGTCACCAGGTGTGGTGACCCTGGAGACTGGGCAGTGTGCAGTGCCAGCTCCTTATCTGTGACAGGAGCCGAGTGCTGCAGAGGATTATCACACTACAGCACTCAGCTCCTGTCACTGCAGAAGAGCCGGCACTTTAGTGTCACCCCCCGCACCCGCCTTCTGACGCCACTGCTGATTCATACATGTACATAATGCTGATATTTACGCAGCTGTGTGATTACCAGCCGACTGCGCCAAGGTACTACTGCCATGCTGCTTGCAGGGAGGATTTGTTTGCTGAGTGATTGAGAGGAAGGGACCATTTGGGGGAGGTAATGGGGAGTAGAGGCAAAACCGCAGGCATGTCATGGCCATAATCAGGGTATGTCTCTGACTACATCTACGAAAACATGGCGCCAGTGTTGCAGCTCCCTCTGCCTTTCTGTGAGACCACAGACCCACGCAAGGACTTGATGTTCCCCGCATCTGCATCAATGTTGCAAATGTGTATGCAGCTGCTGAGATTTGCGATGGATCAGGGAGGAGTCACTGTTCATTTCTTTGGCGGCTGATACACTTCTTTTGTTTATACAAAGTGAGAATGCAGAACAGGTGTAAAATACGGACTATCTGCTCTATGTATACTAGTCTTATGGACTTCTCAGTAAAATGCCGTGCTACACATGCATCAAAATATGGAATAAACAGCATATGTAACAATAAGCAGTCAGTAAGTAGAGGCTGTTTTCTCGTCTGTATGTAACACTAAAGGTGTGTACACACAGTGAGATTTCTCCTTTTCGATTTTCACAATATAGTCAAAATCGCAAGGAAAGGTAGTGGAAATCTCAAGGTGTTAGGCAGCTTGCGATACAGATACGATCCCGATGCGCACTCCCGCGGGAACGGTATCGCAAGGCTAGATAGACTGTGCAGGTAAGTCAATCTTGACTATCTAGTATACTATTTAGTACAAAGTAGAGTCAAAATTGGCACTTAGTCAAAATCGTACATAGACAAAATCTCAAGCACAGATAGTCCAAATCTGTACAATCTGTGCTCCGGGGGAGTTCAAGGGAAATCACACAGTCAAAATCGGACATAGCAAGGATCTCACCGTGTGTACACACACCTTAAGGCAAAGCTGTATAGGGAGGACCCGTAGATCTACAATCCAAACATTATTTAAAGTAGATACTGGTAACATTTACAAATACATGTGCTAAAAAAAAAAAATCAGAAAGTTTACAGTATCCAGTGGCGGATCCAGGCGGGGGGGGGGGGGGGGGGGGGGGGGAGGGGGGGGCACCCAGGCACGTGCCCCCCCTGTCATTTAGAAGATTTTTTTAAACTTTAATTTTAGCGTGCATTAAGTGGTGGAACAGCCGGAGACAACGGAGTCAGGTGCCGCGGGCACCTCCTCCGTTGTCTCCCGTTCCTCTTGTACCAGTTCTAACTCAGCTACTGTGAGAGCCGAGGATTCGGGAGCCACGAGCGCTGCGCCCCTCAGCATCAGCGCGCTGGCTCCTCCTGCTGTGTGACCTGGCGCCAGCCCAGTGGTGATCTCTGTGCTCTGGTCGCGGATGTCACGTGGTTTCCGGCCGCGATACAGAGCCTGACTGGGGTGCCGTCTGCGCTGTGCAATGTGTGAGGGACTCGGGAGTGCAGAGATGATGCGACTGTCATTGTGCAGGTGGGCGGGAGAGCAGCAGGCGCCGCGCAGCAGGGTGCATAGAAGAGTCTGTAACTATGTGGCCCAAAATACAATGGGAAGGGGGGATAGTGTATTAATGTTATAACATTCTGTGGCTGTGTTTGTGTGTATATGTGTGTGGGTGCATATGTGGTTGTTTGTATATATGTGCTGTGTGTGTATATGTGGCTGGTTGTGCTTATGTGACTGTATACTGTATATGGCTGTCTGTATATGTGACTGTGTGTGTGTGTGTGTGTGTGTGTGTGTGTGTGTGTGTGTGTGTGTGTGTGTACTGTATATGGCTGTCTGTGTATACTGTATCTGGCTGTCTGTATACAGTATGTGACTGTGTGTGCATATGCAGCTGTCTGTGTACACGTAAACTGTATGTGACTGTGTGTGTGTATACTGTATGTGGCTGTCTGTGTATAAGTGACTGTGCATATGTGACTGTGTGTATATGCGACTATATGTGACTGTGTGTTTACTGTATCTGGTTGTCTGTGTATATGTGAATGTGTGTGTATACTGTATGTGGCAGTCCGTCCATATATGACTGTGTATTGTATGTGTCTGTATCTGTGCATATGTGGCTGCGTATATGAGATTGCGTGTGCATATGTGACTGTGTACATGTGGCTATGTGACTGTGTGGCTATTTATGTGTGTGGCTGTGTATGTAATTGTGGCTTTGTGTGTGTGGCAGGTCCCCTACAAGGCCTGTCCCCGTACACTTGCCCTGTCCCCGCACACTCACCCTGTCCCCTACCAGGCCTGTCCCCGCACACTCACCCTGTCCCCTACCAGGCCTGTCCCCACACACTTGCCCTGTCCCCTACCAGGCCTGTCCCCGTACACTCACCCTGTCCCCTACCAGGCCTGTCCCCGCACACTTGCCCTGTCCCCGCACACTCACCCTGTCTCCTACCAGGCCTGTGCCCGCACACTAACCCTGTCTCCTACCAGGCCTGTCCCCGCACACTTGCCCTGTCCCCGCACACTCACCCTGTCTCCTACCAGGCCTGTGCCCGCACACTAACCCTGTCTCCTACCAGGCCTGTCCCCGCACACTCACCCTGTCCCCTACCAGGCCTGTCCCCGCACACTCACCCTGTCCCCGCACACTTGCCCTGTCCCCGCACACTCACCCTGTCTCCTACCAGGCCTGTGCCCGCACACTAACCCTGTCTCCTACCAGGCCTGTCCCCGCACACTTGCCCTGTCCCCGCACACTCACCCTGTCTCCTACCAGGCCTGTGCCCGCACACTCACCCTGTCCCCTACTGTCCCCGCACACTCACCCTGTCCCCTACCAGGCCTGTCCCCGCACACTCACCCTGTCTCCTACCAGGCCTGTCCCCGCACACTCACCCTGTCTCCTACCAGGCCTGTCCCCGCACACTTGCCCTGTCCCCGCACACTCACCCTGTCTCCTACCAGGCCTGTGCCCGCATACTCACCCTGTCTCCTACCGGGCCTGTCCCCGCACACTCACCCTGTCCCCTACCAGGCCTGTCCCCGCACACTCACCCTGTCTCCTACCAGGCCTGTCCCCGCACACTCACCCTGTCTCCTACCAGGCCTGTCCCCGCACACTTGCCCTGTCCCCGCACACTCAGGGTGAGTGTGCGGGGACAGGGCAAGTGTGCGGGGACAGGCCTGGTAGGAGACAGGGTGAGTGTGCGGGGACAGGCCTGGTCTCCTACCAGGCCTGGTCTCCTACCAGGCCTGTCCCCGCACACTCACCCTGTCCCCTACCAGGCCTGTCCCCGCACACTCACCCTGTCCCCTACCAGGCCTGTCCCCGCACACTCACCCTGTCCCCTACCAGGCCTGTCCCCGCACACTCACCCTGTCTCCTACCAGGCCTGTCCCCGCACACTCGCCCTGTCCCCTACCAGACCTGTCCCCGCTTATTCACCGTCCCCGCACTCTCATCCTGTTACCCACTGCCCTTATACTCCATGCCCCCAGCATGATGAAGCCGAGGGCGTGACTCATGGGTATAGCATTCTCTGTGAGGCCAAACCCTTTTTTACAAAGCCACACCCCTTTCACAGGAGCACATGTACCCCTGCTGTGGTGCCCCCCCTGTCATTTTGTTCTGGATCCGCCCCTCACAGTATCATATATATTTGAGATTATTTTCGGACTGGGTTGGTAGTACATGGGGCCTAAATCAGCCCTGATCGCAGCAGCAAAATCTTTCTCTAATGGGCAAAACCATGTGCACTGCGGGGAAGGGGGGGGGGGGGCAGATATAACGTGTAGAGAGAGTAAGGTTTGGGTGGGTTATATTGTTTCTGTGCAGGGTAAATACTGGCTGCTTTATTTTTACAGTGCAATTTTGATTTCAGTTCGAACACACCACACCCAAATCTAACTCTCTCTGCACGTTCTATCTGACACCCCTGCAGTGAACATTGGGATCATTCCGACCTGATCACACGCTAGCTATTTTTTTGCAGCGCTGCGATCAGGTCAAAACTCAGCGCATGCGTATGCACCACAATGCGCAGGTGCGTCGTACGGGTACAAAGCGGATCAGTGAAGATTCTGGCAAGGGTGGCAGGGGTATACTTTAGCCAAGGGTACATCCGTCTTTGTTAATCATGGCTGACTTTTACAGTGCTTTATGAAATATATTGGGCACACACCAATTACAGTGTTGAGAAATTCCAAAATAGAGATTGCTGAATGGCCAGCTCAGTCTGTCTATTGGAACACTAAAGATGTATATGGGGTGTGATGACTTTTTATGGATGAAACACATATACATACCTGATCTGCATCAGTTGTAATCTGACATCTTGTGAGTTAGTTCGAACACCGGAGTTTGAATGGGGCAAGATAGTGGGTGCCCAACGCATGGCACATTCCATTTCCAACGTTGTCCGGACATTGAACATTCCTTGATCTATGGCAGTGGTTCCCAAACGCAGTCCTCAAGGACCTCCAACAGTTCTGATGCGACAAGTCAGAAACGCCCAGTCAGATAGACCTTCCAGCCCTCCTGCACCCGCCGCGGCTGTGCCCCCCAGTGTATCCCGATCACTGCTAGACAGAGTGATCGGACAACCCTGCAGAAACTCCCCCCCCCCCCCCTCCCCAAGGGCTGATACCTCTCTCGGGCATCATTTAAAAGAAGCAGCGTAGCTCTTCTCACTTTCCCCCCCTGTCCCGATCACTGCAGCCAGCAGTGACAGGGCAGGCAGCCCAGTGTCACCCCCTCCTGCCGGCATCAGAGAAAAAACCCCACAGATGAGGCTCTGCACTCCCCATGTCCTGATCACTATGGCCAGCAGTGATTGGGCAGCCGATGTTTTTCGATTTACACAAAAAGAAAAATACCCAGAACTAGCGCTCTATACACATGAAATGAAAGTGATTAATATTGACACGCAGAAATCCCCTGTGCGGTCTCTCTCCTGGAAAAACACTTACAGGTTGTTTCTTTCACGTGTGTCCATAAAGGTATATTTAAACAGCTTACGGATTTCACCCACTGGTACCACAGTATTCTTTCACTACTAGCTGACAGTTATACAACTTACATTGAATTTCTGTCCCGCGTTCCCATAAAGGTATCTTTATCCTCTCTGTGTGTTGGTATCCAATAGGAATTCCCAGTAGGACACACTTGCTTCCAAAAGGATTTTATTTAAAATACAAAAAGTCATAAAAACAGGTCCGCATACATCAATTGGAACTGGGTATCGGCAGTTGATGGAAAAACCCCGTGGAAGAACGCACCGGCTGCAGACAGGTAAGCGCACCACACGGAGTCCGAATCACCGATCTCCAGGACGTCCTGTGTCTGTGTTCAGAAGGTCCTGGAGATCGGTGATTCGGACTCCGTGTGGTGCGCTTACCTGTCTGCAGCCGGTGCGTTCTTCCACAGGGTTTTTCCATCAACTGCCGATACCCAGTTCCAATTGATGTATGCGGACCTGTTTTTATGACTTTTTGTATTTTAAATAAAATCCTTTTGGAAGCAAGTGTGTCCTACTGGGAATTCCTATTGAATACCAACACACAGAGAGGATAAAGATACCTTTATGGGAACGCGGGACAGAAATTCAATGTAAGTTGTATAACTGTCAGCTAGTAGTGAAAGAATACTGTGGTACCAGTGGGTGAAATCCGTAAGCTGTTTAAAGATACCTTTATGGACACACGTGAAAGAAACAACCTGTAAGTGTTTTTCCAGGAGAGAGACCGCACAGGGGATTTCTGCGTGTCAATATTAATCACTTTCATTTCATGTGTATAGAGCGCTAGTTCTGGGTATTTTTCTTTTTGTGTAAATCTGTGTCAAATAAGAGGTATTGGGTGTTTCCTCTATTACCTGAGAACTAGCAGCAATTAACAAGCGCAAGGCTGCTATTAATTTCTGTTTTGAGTATGATGTTTTTCGATGTTCTGATGGTCTAATGTTTGAAAAAATATTTTTACAAATATATTTAAAAAAAATCTAATAAAATCATTGTTTTTCACCTAAATCACTCATTAAAAACCTACATGTTGTTTTTCACCCAAATCATTCATTCAAAAACCTGACAATTTTGGAACGGTTTTCATTAAAAAAAAAAAATAGCCAGCTGAGTGGTTAAAAGATCCACAGATGGAGCTAATTATTTACCTTGTGATTCTGTAATGAATCGGAAAACGTGGACTGCTAGGGGTCCTTGAGGACCAAGTCTGGGAACCACTGATGATGACACATGTGTATCATGTATGTAATATGAATACTTCATAGAAGCCATTACCATCCACTGTGAACAGTGCAGTGGCCGACCAAGGGTGCTTAATGATCGGGAGCAGCGGAGTCTGTCCAGAATTGTCCGTGTTAACAGATGAGAAACACTTGGGCAGACTAGATGTACACGGGCAGACTAGATGGGCCAAGTGGTTCCTATCTGACATCAAATGCTATGTTTCTATGTCATATGTCGAAGTTTCTTAATGTCAAAATTTGTCAGTTGATGATATAACATTTGACATTCTGGAGTCTCTACCTTAGGAATGACAACACATTGACTGCATGCCAATCTCCGTATTATTTATCAGGCAATAGAAAGTTCTCTGTATTGTATAGTGGTCACTGTATTGTATATAGTGATGTGCACCGGAAATTTTTCGGGTTTTGGTTTTGGATTCGGTTCCGCGGCCGTGTTTTGGATTCGGACGCGTTTTGGCAAAACCGCTCTGAAATTTTTTTGTCGGATTCGGGTGTGTTTTGGATTCGGGTGTTTTTTTACAAAAAAAACTCAAAAACAGCTTAAATCATAGAATTTGGGGGTCATTTTGATCCCATAGTATTAACCTCAATAACCATAATTTCCACTCATTTTCAATCTATTCTGAACACCTCACACCTCGCAATATTATTTTTAGTCCTAAAATTTGCACCGAGGTCGCTGGATGACTAAGCTAAGCGACACAAGTGGCCGACACAAAAACCTGGCCCATCTAGGAGTGGCACTGCTGTGTCAGACAGGATGGCACTTCAAAAAAATAGTCCCCAAACAGCACATGATGCAAAGGAAAAAAGAGGCGCAATGAGGTAGCTGTGTGACTAAGCTAAGCGACACAAGTGGCCGACACAAACACCTGGCCCATCTAGGAGTGGCACTGCAGTGTCAGACAGGATGGCAGATTTAAAAAATAGTCCCCAAACAGCACATGATGCAAAGAAAAAAAGAGGTGCAATGAGGTAGCTGTGTGACTAAGCTAAGCGACCCAAGTGGCCGACACAAACACCTGGCCCATCTAGGAGTGGCACTGCAGTGTCAGACAGGATGGCACTTCAAAAAATAGTCCCCAAACAGCACATGATGCAAAGAAAAAAAGAGGTGCACCAAGGTCGCTGTGTGACTAAGCTAAGCGACCCAAGTGGCCGACACAAACACCTGGCCCATCTAGGAGTGGCACTGCAGTGTCAGACAGGATGGCACTTAAAAAAATAGTCCCCAAACAGCACATGATGCAAAGAAAAAAAGAGGTGCACCAAGGTCGCTGTGTGACTAAGCTAAGCGACCCAAGTGGCCGACACAAACACCTGACCCATCTAGGAGTGGCACTGCAGTTTTCTAACGAGAGGATGAGTGCTTCCATCCTCATGTGAATCTGAACCACTAGCCATGAACATAGGCCAGGGCCTCAGCCGTTCCTTGCCACTCCGTGTCGTAAATGGCATATTGGCAAGTTTACACTTCTCATCAGACGCTTTTAATTTTGATTTTTGGGTCATTTTACTGAACTTTTGTTTTTTTGATTTTACATGCTCTCTACTATGACATTGGGCATCGGCCTTGGCAGACGACGTTGATGGCATTTCAACGTCTCGGCCATGACTAGTGACAGCAGCTTCAGCACGAGGTGGAAGTGGATCTTGATCTTTCCCTATTTTACCCTCCACATTTTTGTTCTCCATTTTTTAATGTGTGGAATTATATGCCAGTAATATATCAATAGCAATGGCCTACTGTACCGTACTGCTATATATTATATACTGGTGGTCAGTAAAATTATGCACTGTCCTCCTACTATATATACTGCGCACAACTAAAATGCCCCACAGGTATGGATGGATAGTATACTTGACGACACAGAGGTAGGTAGAGCAGTGGCCTACTGTACCGTACTGCTATATATTATATATACTGGTGGTCAGCAAACTGTGCAAAACTGAAATGCACCACAGGTATGGATGGATAGTATACTTGACGACACAGAGGTAGGTAGAGCAGTGGCCTACTGTACCGTACTGCTATATGTTATTATATATACTGGTGGTCAGCAAACTGTGCAAAACTGAAATGCACCACAGGTATGGATGGATAGTATACTTGACGACACAGAGGTAGGTAGAGCAGTGGCCTACTGTACCGTACTGCTATATATTATATATACTGGTGGTCAGCAAACTGTGCAAAACTGAAATGCACCACAGGTATGGATGGATAGTATACTTGACGACACAGAGGTAGGTAGAGCAGTGGCCTTCTGTACCGCACTGCTATATATTATATACTGGTGTCAGCAAACTGTGCAAAACTGAAATGCACCACAGGTATGGATGGATAGTATACTTGACGACACAGAGGTAGGTAGAGCAGTGGCCTACTGTACCGTACTGCTATATATTATATATACTGGTGGTCAGCAAACTGTGCAAAACTGAAATGCACCACAGGTATGGATGGATGGTATACTTGACGACACAGAGGTAGGTAGAGCAGTGGACTACTGTACCGTACTGCTATATATTATATACTGGTGGTCAGCAAACTGTGCAAAACTGAAATGCACCACAGGTATGGATGGATAGTATACTTGATGACACAGAGGTAGGTAGAGCAGTGGACTACTGTACCGCACTGCTATATATATATATATATATATATATATATAGTTATACTGATGGTCAGCAAAATTCTGCACTGTCCTCCTACTATATACTACAATGCAGCACAGATATGGAGCGTTTTTCAGGCAGAGAACGTATAATACTGGTGGTCACTGGTCAGCAAAACTCTGCACTGTCCTCCTACTATATAAGACTGCTGGTCCCCAGTCCCCACAATAAAGCAATTAGCACACTGAGCACAGATATTTGCAGCACACTGAGCACAGATATTTGCAGCACACTGAGCACAGATATTTGCAGCCCACTGAACATAGAAACTGAGAGGACGCCAGCCACGTCCTCTCACGATCATCTCCAATGCACGAGTGAAAAATGGCGGCGACACGCAGCTCCTTATATAGAATACGAATCTCGCGAGAATCCGACCGCGGGATGATGACGTTCGGGCGCGCTCGGGTTAACCGAGCAAGGCGGGAGGATCCGAGTTGCTCGGACCCGTGGAAAAAAAGGTGAAGTTCGGGCGGGTTCGGATCCCGAGGATCCGCACCCGCTCATCACTAATTGTATATATATATATATATATATATATATATATATATATGTATTCTATAAATAGAATGTTTTGTACATCAGACAGGGCCGGCCCGAGCATAATTGTTTTTGGTAAGCGAATATGGATTTTGGTGCCCATTGATGGGGTAACCCCTTATATTCCTCCCTCCCATACTTTCTAAGGGGACAGGCGCATGCTGCAAAAAGGGGCGTGGCTCATAAGGAAAGCAGCATGGCCACACAATAGTACCTCCAATTTAAAGGACATTGCATGTAGTGCCCCTGATTCATAATATACCACACAGTAGTATCCCTTTGATTGCTATTATACTTATATTAATACATGTGGCACAATTATTTAATTTATTACTGGAGGAACTACCATTTATTTTATTTCATTTATTATGGGGGCAATGGCATTATTATGATGGATCTCCAGTTATTTTTATTTCATGATGGAGACATCTGTAGTACACAGTTGTTGTAGTTCTACATGCTCCATCATTTACTATAACATCATGCTGGAATATGTAGTTCCACAAGAGTGTGCACTATACTGTATTTTTTTTAACAGATTAAAGCATTACACTGGTGTCTAACAGCAGGAGGTGCCAGGAGAGACCCAGTGCCACTTTAAGCCCATACTCTCCAGGTGCAAGTGTCCAGTCCAATCATTTTATCAAGGCCTCTCCCTCAACCTTATCAGCTGCTTCACATAGGCAGACCATGCAGTGTGGCCTGAGATGTATAACCCCAACTGCAGTCCTCACCTCAATTAATCCCTCCCAGCTAACGGATGCTGGCGTCTGGTGGTATTCCTGGAGCAGGGCTGCCGGAGCCCGGTGGTGTCTTGGAAGCGGCGTTGTGCCAGTGGTGTCCTGGGAGCGGAGTTGCTGGTGCCCGGCGGTGTCCTGGGAACAGGGTTGCCGGCATCCAGCGGTGTCCTGTAAGTGGCATTGCCAGCGATAACCTTGGAACGGGGATGCCAATGGTGTCATGGGAGCGGGGTTGCTGGCGCCTGGTGGTGTCCTGGGAGCAGGGTTGACTGCAGTGTCCTGGGACCAGGGAGTGTATGGAGAATGCAGCCGCGGAGCTCGCCAGTGTGGTGCTCTTCGCGGCTGCGTACTCAGCATAATGGTCGGGCCGACCCTGACATCAGACCAGGGCTGTAGAAAGCGGGGCTGGGGCTGTAGGGGGCGTGGCTTAATTGAGTGAGGAATGGATCTGCGGCAAGGACTTGTTATTTGTAAATTTTAGTTATGGATTGTCCTATGGATTGTAATGTTGCGATCAAGGCCTCTTTTTCTGTCTGCTATTACACAGTCTTGTATTACTGTCCTATTACTATTTTATTCCCAAATGTAAAGCGCAACGGAATATGCTGGCACATAAGTAAATGAAATTAATAACTAATATATTGTATAGGGGTCACACCGCGATGTGCGATATGTGAAGACAGGAGCCGACTTCCTGGCCACTCCTCTTCCCCTCACTGCGCACATGACTGGAGAGGAGGCTGCAAGCACGCTGCTGAGCTCCCAAACACACCGCACAAGGTAGGCAGGCTATACCACTGGCCACCAATGATTATTCCTTTTGCCAACACTGCCCACCGTTTATGCTGCTCTACCCACGTTTATACAGGCCCCATGCCCAAAATGCTGCGCCACTGCAAGCCCTATGCGGCCATGCCCTAAATGCCATTATACTGCACCACTGACCACCAATGACTACTATTCTTTTTGCCAACACTGCCCACCGTTTATACAGGCCCCATGCTCAAAATGCTGCACTACTGCAAGCCCCATGCTGCCGCGCCCTAAACGCCATTATACTGCGCCACTCGCCACCAATGACTATTATTCTTTTTACCACAACTGCCCATCATTATGCTGCTCTACCCATGATTATACTGGCCTCCCTGCCCAAAATGCTGCACTACTGCAAGCCCCATGTGGCCGTGCCCAAAACGCCATTATACTGCGCCATAGACCACCAATGACTATTATGCTGTTTTACCACCACTGCCCACCATTATACTGACCCCCTGCCCAAAATACTGCACTACTGCAAGCCCCATGCGTCCGCGCCCTAAACGCCATTATACTGCACCACTGACCACCAATGGCTATTATGCTGTTTTACCACCACTGTCCACCATTATGCTGCACCCACCATTATACTGGCCCCCCTGCCCAAAATGCTGCACTGCTGCAAGCCCCATGTGGCTGCGCCCTAAACGCCATTATACTGCGTCACTGCAACCCACATCCCACCGTTAGGCTGCTGCACCCTGCACACCAATGTATTCTCACTACATATTTCAGATAACTCACACCAGTAACTAGAAAACAAACTTTATTTAACCAGAATAATGGAACTTCAACTAGAAAAATAAGATTTTACTTACCGGTAAATCTATTTCTCGTAGTCCGTAGAGGATGCTGGGGACTCCGTAAGGACCATGGGGATAGACGGGCTCCGCAGGAGACATGGGCACTTCAAGAAAGAATTTAGTTCCTGGTGTGCACTGGCTCCTCCCTCTATGCCTTTCCTCCAGACCTCGGTTAGAGAAACTGTGCCCAGAGGAGATGGACAGTACGAGGAAAGGATTTTTTAATCCAAGGGCAAGATTCATACCAGCCACACCAATCACACCGTATAACTTGTGATAACTACCCAGTTAACAGTATGAAAACAACATATCATCAGTTCAAGACCGATGCAACTATAACATAACCCTTATTGAAGCAATAACTATATACAAGTATTGCAGAAGAAGTCCGCACTTGGGACGGGCGCCCAGCATCCTCCACGGACTACGAGAAATAGATTTACCGGTAAGTAAAATCTTATTTTCTCTAACGTCCTAGAGGATGCTGGGGACTCCGTAAGGACCATGGGGATTATACCAAAGCTCCCAAACGGGCGGGAGAGTGCGGATAACTCTGCAGCACCGATTGAGCAAACATGAGGTCCTCCTCAGCCAGGGTATCAAACTTGTAGAATTTTGCAAAAGTGTTTGAACCCGACCAAGTAGCTGCTCGACACAGCTGTAGTGCCGAGACCCCCCGGGCAGCCGCCCAAGAAGAGCCCATCTTCCTAGTGGAATGGGCCTTGACCGATTTTGGTAACGACAAACCAGCCGTAGAATGCGCTTGCTGAATCGTGTTACAAATCCAGCGAGCAATAGTTTGCTCTGAATCAGGGGCACCAATCTTGTTGGATGCATACAGGACAAACCGCGCTTCAGTTTTCCTGACTCTAGCCGTTCTGGCTACGTAAATTTTCAAAGCCCTGACCACATCAAGTAACTCGGAATCCTCCCAGTCACGTGTAGCCACAGGCACCACAATAGGTTAGTTCATATGAAAAGATGAAACCACTTTTGGCAGAAATTGCGAACGGGTCCGCAATTCTGCTCTATCCATATGGAAAACCCAATACGGGCTTTTATGTGACAAAGCCGCTAATTCAGACACTCGCCTAGCCGAAGCCAAGGCTAATAACATGACCACCTTCCACGTGAGATATTTCAACTCCACCGTTTTAAGTGGTTCAAACCAGTGTGACTTTAGGAAACTTAACACCACGTTAAGATCCCAAGGTGCCACCGGAGGCACAAAAGGAGGCTGAATATGCAGCACTCCCTTTACAAAAGTCTGAACTTCTGGGAGAGAAGCCAATTCTTTTTGAAAGAAATGGATAGGGCCGAAATCTGGACCTTAATGGAACCTAATTTAAGGCCCAAATTCACTCCAGTTTGTAGGAAGTGAAGGAAACGACCCAGATGGAATTCTTCCGTAGGAGCATTCTTGGTCTCACACCAAGAAACATATTTTCGCCATATACGGTGATAATGTTTGGCTGTTACTTCCTTCCTAGCCTTTATCAGCGTAGGGATAACCTCAACCGGAATGCCTTTTTCTGCTAGGATCCGGCGTTCAACCGCCATGCCGTCAAACGCAGCCGCGGTAAGTCCTGGAACAGACAGGGTCCCAGTTGCAACAGGTCCTGTCTTAGAGGAAGAGGCCACGGATCTTCTGTGAGCATTTCCTGCAGATCTGGATACCAGGTCTGTATTGGCCAATCTGGAACAATGAGGATTGTTCTCACTCCTTTTCTTCTTACTATCATCAACACCTTTGGTATGAGAGGAAGAGGAGGAAATACATAGACTGACCGGAACACCCACGGTGTCACTAGGGCGTCTACCGCTACTGCCTGAGGGTCTCTTGACCTGGCGCAATACCTCTGTAGCTTTTTGTTGAGGCGGGACGCCATCATGTCTATCTGTGGCAGTTCCCACCGACTCACAATCTGTGCGAAGACTTCTGGATGAAGTCCCCACTCTCCCGGGTGTAGGTCGTGTCTGCTGAGGAAGTCTGCTTCCCAGTTGTCCACTCCCGGAATGAACACTGCTGACAGTGTGCTTACATGATTCTCCGCCCAGCAAAGAATTCTGGTGGCTTCCGCCATTGCCACTCTGCTCTTTGTGCCGCCTTGGCGGTTTACATGAGCCACTGCGGTGATGTTGTCTGACTGGATCAGAACTGGTCGGTTGCGAAGTAAGGTCTCCGCTTGACGTAGGGCGTTGTATATGGCCCTTAGCTCCAGGATGTTGATGTGAAGACAAGTCTCTTGACTTGACCAAAGACCCTGGAAATTTCTTCCCTGTGTGACTGCTCCCCAACCTCGGAGGCTTGCGTCCGTGGTCACCAGGATCCAGTCCTGAATGCCGAATCCGCGGCCCTCGAGAAGGTGAGCACTCTGCAGCCACCACAGTAGTGACACCCTGGCCCTGGGGGACAGGGTGATCAACCGATGCATCTGAAGATGTGACCCGGACCACTTGTTTAGTAGGTCCCATTGGAAAGTCCTCGCATGGAACCTGCCGAAGGGAATGGCCTCGTATGACGCCACCATCTTTCCCAGGACTCGAGTGCAATGATGCACTGACACCTGTTTTGGTTTCAATAGGTTCTTGACCAGAGTCATGAGTTCCTGGGCCTTCTCTATCGGGAGATAAACCCTCTTCTGGTCCGTGTCCAGAATCATGCCCAAGAAGGGCAGACAAGTCGTAGGAACCAACTGCGACTTTGGAATATTGAGAATCCAGCCGTGTTGCTGTAACACTTTCAGTGAAAGAGATACGCTGTTCAGCAACTGCTCTCTTGATCTTGCTTTTATGAGGAGATCGTCCAGGTACGGGATAATTGTGACATTGAAAATCCTCGGGGCCGTTGAGAGACCAAACGGCAACGTCTGAAATTGATAATGACAATCCTGTACCGCAAATCTTAGGTACGCCTGATGAGGTGGATAAATGGGGACATGAAGGTACGCATCCTTTATGTCCAGTGACACCATAAAATCCCCCCCTTCCAGGCTTGCGATGACCGCTCTTAGCGATTCCATCTTGAACTTGAACCTTTTCAAGTATAGGTTTAGAGATTTTAAATTCAATATGGGTCTGACCGAACCGTCCGGTTTCGGGACTACAAACATGGTCGAATAATAACCCCTTCGCTGTTGAAGGAGGGGAACCTTGACCACCACCTGCTGAAGGTACAATTTTTGTATTGCGTTTAACACTATTTCCCTCTCTTGGGGGGAAGATGGTAGGGCCGATTAGAAATACCGGCGAGGAGGCACCTCTTCGAATTCCAGCTTGTAACCCTGAGACACAATTTCTATTGCCCAAGGATCCACCTGGGAGTGAACCCACATGTGGCTGAAATTCCGAAGACGTGCCCCCACAGGGCCCGGCTCCGCCAGTGGAGCCCCAGCGTCATGTGGTGGATTTTGTAGAGGCCGGTGAGGACTTCTGTTCCTGGGAACTAGCTGCGTTGTGCAGCTTCTTTCCTCTGCTCCTACCCCTGGCAAGAAAAGACGCACCTCGGACTTTCTTGTTTCTTTGTGAACGAAAGGACTGCATTTGATAATGCGGTGCTCTCTTAGGCTGTGAGGGAAGATAAGGCAAAAAATTTGACTTTCCAGCTGTAGCTGTGGAGACCAGGTCCGAGAGACCTTCCCCGAACAATTCCTCACCCCTGTAAGGTAAAACCTCCATATGTCTTTTTGAGTCGGCATCACCTGTCCATTGCCGAGTCCACAGGACCCTTCTGGCAGAAATCGACATAGCGTTTATTCTAGAACCCAGTAGACTAATGTCTCTTTGAGCATCTCTCATATATAGGACAGCGTCTTTTATATGCCCCAGGGTCAATAATACAGTATCCTTATCTAGGGTATCCAATTCCTCAGATAAGGTATCCGTCCATGCCGCTACAGCACTACACACCCAGGCCGACGCAATTGCCGGTCTTAGTAAGGTACCCGAATGTGTATAAATGGACTTCAGGGTAACCTCCTGTTTGCGATCAGCAGCATCTTTGAGGGTAGCCGTATCCTGGGAAGGCAGGGCTACCTTTTTGGATAAGCGTGTTAAAGCTTTGTCCACCCTCGGGGAGGATTCCCATCGTAACCTATCCGTTGGCGGGAAAGGATACGCCATAAGAATCCGTTTGAAAATCTGCAGTTTTTTATCTGGAGATTCCCAAGCTTTTTCACATAACTCATTCAGTTCGTGTGAGGGGGGAAAAGTTACCTCAGGCTTCTTTCCCTTATACATATACACCCTCGTGTCAGGGACAGGGGTTTCCTCTGTGATGTGCAAAACATCCTTTATCGCTATAATCATATATCGAAGGGATTTAGCCAATTTTGGCTGTAACTTTGCATCATCGTAATCAACACTGGAGTCAGAATCCATGTCGGTATCTGTGTCAACAATTTGGGATAGTGGGCGCTTATGAGACCCTGACGGTCCCTGTGACATAGGGTCAGGCATGGGTTGAGACCCTGACTGCCCCAATGCATCAGCCTTGTCAAATCTTTTATGCAAGGAATTATCATTTAAAACCTTCCACATATCCATCCAATCAGATGTCGGCGCCGTCGGCGGAGACACCACATTCATTTGCTCCCGCTCCTCTCCCACATAGCCTACCTCATCAGACATGTCGACACAAGCGTACCGACACAGCACACACACAGGGAATGTCCTTTCTGAAGACAGTTCCCCCACCAGGCCCTTTGGAGAGACAGAGAGAGAGTATGCCAGCACACACCCCAGCGCTATAATATCCCAGGAATAACACAGTAACTTAATGTTAACCAGGTAGCTGCTGTATGTTATAGTTTTTGCACCTAATTATGTGCCCCCCCTCTCTTTTCAACCCTCTTCTACCGTGTATCAGCAGGGGAGAGCCCGGGGAGCTTCCTCTCAGCGGTGCTGTGGAGAAAAAATGGCGCTGGTGAGTGCTGAGAGAGAAGCCCCGCCCCCTCGGCGGCGTCCCGCTTAAACAGTAATTTTGGCGGGGGCTCATACATATATATGTGTTCTTTTTGCCAATATGAGGTGCCAAATGCTGCCCAGGGAGCCCCCCCCCCCCCCCTGTGCCCTGCACCCTTACAGTGACCGGAGTATGTGAGGTGTGTGGAGCAATGGCGCACAGCTGCAGTGCTGTGCGTTACCTCTAGTGAAGATCATGAAGTCTTCTGCCGCCTGTGATATCTTCTTTTCTTCTCATACTCACCCGGCTTCTGTCTTCCGGCTCTGCGAGGGGGGCGGCGGCGCGGCTCTGGGACGGACGGCGAGGGTGAGATCCTGCGTACCAATCCCTCTGGAGCTAATGGTGTCCAGTAGCCTAAGAAGCAGGACCTAGCTTCAGAGAGTAGGGCTGCTTCTCTCCCCTCAGTCCCTCGATGCAGGGAGTCTGTTGCCAGCAGAGCTCCCTGAAAATAAAAAACCTAACAAAATACTTTCTATCAGTAAACTCAGAAGAGCTCACTGAAAAGCACCCAGCTCCTCTCGGCACCGTATTAAACTGAGGTCTGGAGGAGGGGCATAGAGGGAGAAGCCAGTGCACACCAGGAACTAAATTCTTTCTTAAAGTGCCCATGTCTCCTGCGGAGCCCGTCTATCCCCATGGTCCTTACAGAGTCCCCAGCATCCTCTAGGACGTTAGAAAAACAAACTTTATTTAATATAGTTGAATAGTTGAACTTTTTTCATGTTTTTTAATTTTCCTTTTTTTGCATCAGCCTGTACCGCGAGGAGGAGTGTCTGTGGCTGATGTCCTCACCAGACTACAGCAACAAGCAGAAGAGGGAGGCTACTTATACCCGCATGGTGGAGTACTCCAAGCCACCTTCTCTGCTGCCTCGGTGGCCTGGGTCCGAAAGAAAATCACCAATCTACGGACAGTCTTTGTGAAAGAAAATCGCAAGGTGGAGGAGTCCAAGAGGTCCGGGGCCGGTGCAGACAAGGTGTATGTGCCGCAGCTGTGGTACTACAAAGATCTCAACTTCCTCCTGCAGAAAAGGTCAGCTAAGGAGTCCATGGTGGTGATGGCCGAGTTCGAGGAGGGAAGTCTGGACGTGGAGGAGGCCGAAGGGGTAAGTTGCATTCTCAACAACCCTGCAGGCCCTAGAAAAAGGTAGTTAAAAATGCGCCTATCGTGGTTCAGGACTCTTTGCGGGTAGGGCTTCATTATGTGTTCGTGCAGTGCGAAGGCCTCATCTGCCACGAACACAAGTCCCAGGCCACTCGTTGTTTGCTCCACAGGCGGCAGACGAATGGAGTTGGTGGTGAGCCTATCATAGAAGCGAGTATTTTTCAACGATTCACCATCCGAGCAACAACCATTTTTCCCAACATCCAGGAAAATAAACTCATAGTTTGCATTGACCACCGCCATGAGAAGAATGCTAAAGTAGCCTTAATAATTGAAGTAGTCCGACCCGCTGTTGGTGGGTTTGGTGATGCGCACATGTTTCCCGTCTATTGCACCACCGCAGTTTGGGTAATTCCAGCACCTGTCAAAGTCCTCTGCAATAGCTTGCCATTCTGACACGCTTGAGGGGAACTGTAAAAGAAAAAAAAAGTTTGACAATCCACTAAATATGTTTCTCTTTACCCTACAGACACCTGAAGAACACCTCAGCCGTACCCCTGCCCTCATCAACACCTCCCCAGAGGAACCAACCTATCCGCAGCGACCGAAGCCACGGAAAACAAAATTTGTAGAAGATCCTCTACTAGTGGAGGCCCGTTCACAGCTGTTATGTAAACCAGATGAGTTTGACGACTTTGCATCATATGTGAGCAAAACTATGCAGAAGGTTTCTGCGCAGCAGCAAGTAGAGTGCCAGCACCTGGTGTCGCAGGTTTTGTACCAAACACTCTCAGGGCAACTGACACCAGAGTGGAACGTTCATGGGCCAGAAGCTCAAGCACCTGCTCCTCATCTCCCATTGACCTTCAGTTCACCACCACCCACCTACCCTACATCTACTACTCCCCATCCCAGCTACCATTCTGGTTATCTGCAACTGCAGGCCCAAACCAACTACCCTTCCTCCACTTTCCATCCTCCTCAAACCGCTCTTCATCAAACCAGCCACCCTCCCCATTTTCGTCAATCCCCCCCCCCCCATCCACCCACCCTTCCCCCACTTTCCAATCTCCTCCTCAAACCAGCTACCCTTCCCAAGGCAGCCACACATCCACCGTCTCCTCTGCGATTTTGACCTCTTTGATGTCACATGGGGTACAAGAGGAGGAGGAGGAGGTGGAGACAAGTCTCTTTCAAATGTAGGGTGATTCTCAATTACTGGTGCCCTTGTTATACATACCAACAGATGTGGTGCAGCCTGATAATACGGTGAGTGTCAACGCTTTCAGGCGGACAATGCACACATGCTGCTAGGGACAGGTTGATGGTACCGGGGACCCATTTTCCTTCCCCTGTGCATTGTGCCACTCAACAACACAGTATCAGAATGCACCACATTTGTTGGTATATATAACATTCCTGCTGCTCTGGTATATACTGCGATAGATCTGGTGCACTATGATCTATGGCGTTTTAGTGGCGCCGCTTTCAGGTGGACAATGCACGCATGCAGCTTGGGTCCGGTTGATGGTGCCGGGGAGCCTGAAGCCGGGCCTACCTGCATGTGTGCATTGTGCCCCTGAAAGCGCTGCCACTCCAAAAACACTGTATATCATACTGCAGTTATATATTGCAACAGATGTGGTGCATTTTGATACTACGGCATTGAGTGGCACTGCAGCCAGAGGTACAATGCACACATGCAACTTGGTGCAGGTTGATGGAACCGGGGAGCCATCTTCCTACCCCAAGTTGCATGTGTGCATTGTGCCCCTGGCTGTGGTGCCACACAACGCCGTAGTATCAAAATGCATCACATAAGTTGTTATATATAGCAATTTTTTTTATCATTTCATACATGTAATGATGCACATGTGGTGCATCATGAAAACTTTATACTATTTGCTGACATTTAGCCATGTTGGCCACATATACAATTATGTCTTGAAATAAAAAGCACATATTTTTTCAAAGCAATTTCATGTGCTTCATCATGAAAACTTTATACTGTTTGAAAAAGTTCAGCCATGTTGGCTGCATATTTTAAAAAAAGGTATAGGCATATTCTCTTACGTCCTAGAGGATGCTGGGGTCCACATTAGTACCATGGGGTATAGACGGGTCCACCAGGTGCCATTGGCACTTTAAGAGTTTGAGAGTGTGGCTGACTCCTCCCTCTATGCCCCTCCTACCAGACTCAGTTTAGAAAATGTGCCCGGAGGAGCCGGTCACAGCTAGGGGAGCTCTCCAGAGTTTCCCTAGAAAAGTTTTATTTAAAGTTTATTATTTTACAGGGAGGCCGCTGGCAACAGCCTCCCTGCTTTGTGGGACTAAGGTGGGGAGTAGCGTCCGCCCTGCGGGGTCTGAGCCACTTACTCCACTGACAGGACACTGAGCTCCTGAGGGGTCAGATTGCTCGCCCCAGCAGCATGCCGCCACCCCCTTATAGAGCTGAAGAATCGGTGGCGAGTGAGATACCGACCCCCCTAGCAAGCGGGGGGTCGGTGTGAAGATGGCGGCAGCAGGGTAGGAGCGCAGTATTAACTGCGCTCCGTGAGGCACAGTGGTACATGGTGCGGCGCTGTGAGGGGTGCCCTGAGCCAGTGCTACACCCTACACTGGTCCCAAAGCCTGTCGCGGTCCTCGGATCTCAGCCAGCACTCAATCCTCAGGCCAGTATAATCAGTGAAAGAGCGGGAAGACAGCACCATTTTGGGGGCGGAGCTTCTCCTCAGAGCGTACCCAGCAGCGTTCAGCGCCATTTTCCTGCCTACACAGCACTAATCAGGAAAAGCAGGTACCTCCACAGCAACTCCAGGGGGTTGTAGAAGGGGGGGGGGGGGGGAGGCTGCAATATGACTGTGTATCCTATTAATTGCACAGTCAGCGATGACAAGGGGTCTCCCTGTGTTAGGGTTGGCTCCAATCTCTGTGTCTTTCTTGCCATTCTTGGGGGGGAAACTCTGTCTGCCCTCGTGTGTGTGTGTGTGTGTGTGTGTGTGTGTGTGTGTGTGTGTGTGTGTGTGTGTGTGTGTGGAGTGTTTGGTGGTCTCCTTTAGCTATGTCCAGGGACTCTGTGTCATATGCTGTGGAGGATATGTCCTCCCAGGATGATCCTATTCCATGTAATCAGCATAGCAGTGGTTTAGCACAGATTCCAGCAATGGAACCTGAGTGGTTTTCCTCTATCAAATCTTGGATTTCTCAGATTTCAGACAGGGTTACAAGTAATGAATCTACAACCCAGGTTTTACAGAACTCTATGGCAGTATGGCCCGATTATGGTACCTCAGGATGCTCTGCTATATACCCCCACAAACGTGCGCTTGTTCATGTCATGCAAGATGACACGGATACCGATTCTGATACCACAGACGGTAATGGGGCTGTGCTGAGGGGGTCCGCCTCTCTTGCAAAGGGAGTGCAATTGATGATAGAGGCTATCAGGGATGTGTTGAATATTAATGATACCACACCTGAGCAGGTTGAGGAGGCTTTTTTTCACTGAAAATAGGAAAGCCTCACTAATCTTCCCTGTGTCAAAGAAATTAAATGCTATATTTGAGAAAGCATGGGAAAACCCTGGGAAAAAATTCCAGATCCCTAAAAGGGTCCAGGTGGCGTTCCCTTTCCCTGAGGATAGAAAAAAAATGGGAAAACCCGCCAATTATTGACGCATCTGTGTCCAGACTCTCAAAAAAGTTGGTTTTACCTGTTCCGGGATCTACCGCCTTAAAGGAGCCGGCTGATCGTAAAATTGATAATACACTTAAATCAATGTACACCGCTTCGAGGGCCATATTACGTCTCACTATTGCTAGTGGTCAGGCACCTTACTTGAGGATTTGGATACGATGGATAAGAGTGATGTTGAATTGTTTTTGCGTAACATTCACGATTCAGCAGGTTTTATGGTAAAATCCATGAAAGACCTGGGTTCCATGGCTGCGGGAATCTCTTCCATGTCTGCTTCAGCTCGTCGGGGACTGTGGCTGCGCCAGTGGTCGGCCGACGTGGAATCCAGGAAAAGTGTGGAGTCCTTAACCTACACAGGTCAGGCTCTCTTTGGGGAAGCTTTGGATGCCTGGATATGCATGGCTACAGCAGGTAAGCCTCCGTTCCTTCACTCAGCTGCACCTGCTCCGAAGAAATCCTTCTCTTCATCAGCATCACAGTCCTTTCGACCTAACAAGCCTAGAAAGGCCAAACCGTCCAATACCTTCTTCAGGGGAGGTCGAGTTAAATCCAAGAAACCTGCTGCTGCAGGTTCCCAGGAACAAAAGCCTGTTTCAGGTACGCCAAAGTCCTCCGTATGACAGTGGACTGCACGGCCTGGAGGTGGGGCCAGTGGGAGCGAGACTCAGACAGTTCAGTCACGTCTGGGTATCGTCCGACATGGATCCCTGTGTGATAGATATTGTGTCCCAGGGATACAGGCTGGAATTTCAGAATCTTCCTCCTTACCGATTTTTAAAATCAGGCTTGCCAGTTCTACTGACAGACAGAACTGTCCTACAAGAGGCTGTCCAGAAGTTGGTGGAAGCACATGTCATTGTGCCAGTTCCTCCTCATTTGCAAACCAAAGGTTACTATTCAAACCTTTTGGTGGTACTGAAACCGGATGGTTCGGTCAGGCCCATTCTGAACCTAAAATCACTGAACCCCTTTCTAAAGGAGTCCAAGTTCAAAATAGAGTCTCTCCAGGTGGTGATATTAGGTGTGGAAGAGGGGGAATTCCTGGTATCCCTGGATATCAAGGATGCATACCTCCACATTCTGATTTGGCTGCCGCATCAGGCTTATCTCCTTTTCGCATTACTGGACTGTCATTTCCAGTTCCAGGCCCTGCCATTCGGCCAAGGGTGTTCACCAAGGTGATGGCAGAGATGATGATTCTCCTCTGCAAACAAGGGGTGAACATCATTTCATATCTGGGCGATCTGCTGATAAAGGCATCGTCCAAGGAGAAGCTGTAGCAGTCCATTGTTCTCACAACCCACCTACTCAGACTCCACGGTTGGATTCTGAACCTTCCAAAATCACATTTGGAATCAACCCAGAGGTTGTCTTTTCTGGGGATGATCCTCGACACAGAAGTGCAGAGGGTGTTTCTTCTGCAGGAAAAGGCATTGGTGATACAAACAATGGTCCGGGATGTCCTGAAGCCAGCCCGGGTGTCGGTTCATCAATGCAGTCACCTTTTGGGAAAGATGGTGGCCTCTTACGAGGCTCTCCAGTACGGGAGATTCCATGCTCGGGCCTTCCAACTGGATCTCCTGGACAAGTGGTCAGGATCTCATCTCCACATGCACCAGAGAATTTGTCTGTCGCCAAAGGCTAGGATTTCACTCCTCTGGTGGCTCCAATTGCCTCACCTTCTGGAGGGCCGCAGGTTCGGGTTCAGGACTGGGTCCTTGTAACCACGGATGTGAGCCTTCAGGGCTGGGGCGCAGTCACTCGAGTGGAAACCTTTCAAGGAAGGTGGTCAAGTCTGGAAGCTGGCCTGCTGATCAACCTCCTGGACCCAAGAGCCGTCTACAATGGTCTTCTTCAGGCGGCCCATCTTCTAAGAGATCAGGCCATTCAATTACAGTCGGACAATGTAACGACGGTGGCTTACATAAACCGATAGGGCGGAATGAAGAGCAGAGCTGCAATGTCAGAGGTGACGAGAATCATCCTCTGGGCAGAAAGATACGCGCTGGCGCTCTCAGCAATCTTCATTCCGGGAGTGGACAACTGGGAAGCAGACTTCCTCAGCAGACACAATCTCCATCCAGGGGAGTGGGGTCTCCATCCGGAAGTGTTCAAGGAAATAACAGACCTTTGGGGGTTATCCCAAATAGATATGATGGCCTCGCGTCCCAACAAGAAGCTTTGATGCTATTGTTCCAGGTCGAGGGACCCACAAGCAGTGGCTGTGGACGCCCTGGTGTCTCCGTGGGTGTACCAGTCGGTGTACGTGTTTCCACAACTTCCACTCATTCCAAGAGTTCTAAAGCTCGTAAGGAGAACAAGAGTTCAAGCGATCCTCATTGCTCCAGACTGGCCAAGGCGGGCTTGGTACGCAGACCTTCTGAATCTCTTGCAGGAAGAGCCGAGGCCTCTTCCTCTTCGGGAGGACCTGCTGCAGCAGGGGCCGTTCGCCTATCAAGACTTACCGCGGCTACGTTTGACGGCATGGAAGTTGAGCGCCTGATACTTGCTAGGAAGGGCATTCCGAAGAAGGTCATTCCTACCCTGATACAGGCTAGGAAAGGGATAACGTCTAAGCATTACCATCGTATTTGGAAGAAATATGTCTCTTGGTGTGAGTCCAAGAAGTTTCCTACGATGGAGTTTCGGACGTTTTCTCCTCTTCCTGCAAGCAGGTGTGGATATGGGCCTGATGTTGGGATCTGTGACGGTCCAGATTTCGGCCCTGTCCATTTTCCTCCAGAAACAATTGGCTGCCCTCCCTGAGGTTCAGACCTTTTTGAAAGGAGTTCTGCACATTCAACCTCCCTTTGTACCGCCTACGGCACCTTGGGACCTTAACGTGGTGTTGCAGTTCCTCCAGTCGGACTGGTTTGAGCCTCTACAAGAGGTTGAGGTCAAATTTCTTACATGGAAGGCTGTCACTTTGTTGGCCTTAGCTTCTGCTAGACGTGTGTCAGAATTGGGGGCTTTGTCTTGTAAAAGCCCTTAGTTGATCTTCCACGAAAATAGAGCTGAGCTCCGGACACGTCAGCAGTTTCTTCCAAAGGTTGTGTCGGCATTTCATATCAACCAACCTATTGTGGTGCCAGTGGCTACTGACTCCTCAATTTCGTCAAAGTCCTTGGATGTTGTGAGCGCTTTAAAAATCTATGTGAAGAGGACTGCTCATCACAGGAAATCGGACTCTTTGTTTGTCCTGTATGATTCCAAGAAAATTGGGTGTCCTGCTTCAAAGCAGACTATATCTCGCTGGATTAAGTTCACTATCCAGCATGCTTATTCTACGGCAGGATTGCTGTGTTAAAAATCTGTTAAGGCCCACTCTACTCGTAAGGTGGGGTCTTCCTGGGCAGCTGCCCGGGGTGTCTCGGCGTTACAACTTTGCCGAGCAGCAACTGGGTCGAACATGTTTGCTAAGTTCTACAAGTTCGATACTTTGGCCTCTGATGATCTGAAGTTCAGTCAATCAGTTATGCAGGAGCCTCTGCGCTCTCCCTCCCGTTCTGGGGGCTTTGGTACATCCCCATGGTATTAATGTGGACCCCAGCATCCTCTAGGACGTAAGAGAAAATAAGATTTTACTCACCGGTAAATCTATTTCTCGTAGTTCGTAGTGGATGCTGGGGACTCCGTAAGGACCATGGGGAATAGACGGGCTCCGCAGGAGACTGGGCACTCTAAGAAAGAATTAGGACTACTGGTGTGCTCTGGCTCCTCCCTCTATGCCCCTCCTCCAGACCTCAGTTAAGGAAACTGTGCCCGGAAGAGCTGACATTACAAGGAAAGGATTTTGGAATCCAGGGTAAGATTCATACCAGCCACACCAATCACACCGTATAACTTGTGATAACATACCCAGTTAACAGTATGAACAACAACAGAGCATCAAACAAACGGATGCCAACATAACATAACCCTTAATTAAGCAATAACTATACACAAGTATTGCAGAAGAAGTCCGCACTTGGGATGGGCGCCCAGCATCCACTACGGACTACGAGAAATAGATTTACCGGTGAGTAAAATCTTATTTTCTCTAACTTCCTAGTGGATGCTGGGGACTCCGTAAGGACCATGGGGATTATACCAAAGCTCCCAAACGGGCGGGAGAGTGCGGATGACTCTGCAGCACCGAATGGGCAAACACAAGGTCCTCCTCAGCCAGGGTATCAAACTTGTAGAATTTTGCAAAAGTGTTTGAACCCGACCAAGTAGCTGCTCGGCAAAGCTGTAATGCCGAGACCCCTCGGGCAGCCGCCCAAGAAGAGCCCACCTTCCTTGTGGAATGGGCCTTTACAGATTTTGGATGTGGCAATCCAGCCGCAGAATGAGCCTGCTGAATCGTGTTACAGATCCAGCGAGCAATAGTTTGCTTTGAAGCAGGAGCACCCAGCTTGTTGGATGCATACAGGATAAACAGCGAGTCAGTTTTCCTGACTCTCGCCGTTCTGGCTACATAAATCTTCAAAGCCCTGACTACATCTAGTAACTTGGAATCCTCCAAGTCACGAGTAGCCGCTGGCACCACAATAGGTTGGTTCAAATGAAAAGATGACACCACCTTCGGCAGAAATTGCGGACGAGTCCGTAATTCTGCCCTGTCCATATGGAAAACCAGATAGGGGCTTTTACATGACAAAGCCGCCAATTCTGACACACGCCTAGCCGAAGCTAAGGCCAATAGCATGACCACTTTCCACGTGAGATACTTTAGCTCCACAGTTTTAAGAGGCTCAAACCAGTGAGATTTCAGGAAACTCAACACCACGTTAAGATCCCAAGGTGCCACTGGTGGCACAAAAGGGGGCTGAATATGCAGCACTCCCTTTACAAAGGTCTGAACCTCAGGTAGTGAAGCCAGTTCCTTTTGAAAGAAAATGGATAGGGCCGAAATCTGGACCTTTATGGACCCCAATTTTAAGCCCATAGTCACTCCTGACTGTAGGAAGTGCAGGAACCGGCCCAGCTGGAATTCCTCTGTAGGGGCCTTCCTGGCCTCACACCAAGCAACATATTTTCGCCATATACAGTGATAATGTTTTGCTGTCACGTCCTTCCTAGCCTTTATTAGCGTAGGAATAACTTCATCCGGAATGCCTTTCTCCGCTAGGATCTGGCGTTCAACCGCCATGCCGTCAAACGCAGCCGCGGTAAGTCTTGGAACAAACAGGGTCCCTGTTGCAACAGATCCTGTCTGAGAGGCAGAGGCCATGGGTCCTCTGTGAGCATTTCTTGCAGTTCCGGGTACCAAGTCCTTCTTGGCCAATCCGGAACAATGAGTATTGTTCTCACTCCTCTTTTTCTTACGATTCTTAGCACCTTGGGTATGAGAGGAAGAGGAGGAAACACATAGACCGACCGGAACACCCACGGTGTTACTAGTGCGTCCACAGCTATCGCCTGAGGGTCTCTTGACCTGGCGCAATACCTTTGTAGCTTTTTGTTGAGGCGGGATGCCATCATGTCCACCTGTGGCAGTTCCCATCGATTTGTAATCTGTGTGAAGACTTCTTGATGAAGTCCCCACTCTCCCTGGTGGAGGTCGTGCCTGCTGAGGAAGTCTGCTTCCCAGTTGTCCACTCCCGGAATGAACACTGCTGACAGTGCTTGCACGTGATTCTCCGCCCAAAGAAGAATTCTGGTGGCTTCCGCCATCGCCACCCTGCTTCTTGTGCCGCCCTGGCGATTTACATGAGCCACTGCGGTGATGTTGTCTGACTGAATCAGCACCGGTTGGTTGCGAAGCAGAGGCTCCGCTTGACTCATTGCGTTGTATATGGCCCTTAGTTCCAGGATATTGATGTGCAGACAAGTCTCCTGACTTGACCACAGCCCTTGGAAGTTTCTTCCCTGAGTGACTGCCCCCCACCCTCGGTGGCTTGCATCCGTGGTCACCAGGACCCAGTCCTGTATGCCGAACCTGCGGCCCTCGAGAAGGTGAGCACTCTGCAGCCACCACAGAAGAGACACCCTGGCCCTTGGGGACAGGGTGATCAGCCGATGCATCTGAAGATGCGATCCGGACCACTTGTCCAACAGATCCCACTGAAAGATCCTCGCATGGAACCTGCCGAAGGGAATGGCTTCGTATGACGCCACCATCTTTCCCAGGACTCGCGTGCATCGATGCACCGACACCTGTTTTGGTTTTAAGAGGTCTCTGACCAGAGTCACGAGCTCCTGAGCCTTCTCCGCCGGGAGAAACACCTTCTTCTGGTCCGTGTCCAGAATCATGCCCAGGAAGGGCAGACAGAAGGTAGGAATCAGCTGCAACTTTGGAATATTCAGAATCCAGCCGTGCTGTTGCAACACTTCCTGAGAGTGTGCTACGCTGATCAGCAACTGCTCTCTGGACCTCGCCTTTATGAGGAGATCGTCCAAGTATGGGATAATTGTGACTCCTTGCTTTCGAAGGAGCACCATCATTTCCGCCATTACCTTGGTAAATATTCTCGGTGCCGTGGACAGACCAAACGGCAACGTCTGGAATTGGTAATGACAGTCCTATACCACAAATCTGAGGTACTCCTGATGAGGTGGATAAATGGGGACATGCAGGTAAGCATCCTTTATGTCCAGAGACACCATAAAATCCCCCTCTTCCAGGCTTGCAATGACCGCTCTGAGCGATTCCATCTTGAACTTGAACCTTTTCAGGTAAATGTTCAGGGACTTTAAATTCAATATGGGTCTGACCGAACCGTCCGGTTTCGGTACCACAAACATTGTGGAATAGTAACCCCTTTCCTGTTGAAGGAGGGGAACCTTCACCACCACCTGCTGGAGATATAATTTGTGAATTGCCGCTAACACTACCTCCCTTTCTATGGGGGAAGCTGGCAGGGCCGATTTGAGGTAACGGTGAGGGGGCATCACCTCGAATTCCAGCTTGTATCCCTGAGACACAATCTGTATAGCCCAGGGATCCACCTGTGAGCGAACCCACTGGTGGCTGAAATTTCGGAGACGCGCCCCCACCGCTCCCGGCTCCACCTGTGGAGCCCCAGCGTCATGCGGTGGATTTAGTGGAAGCCGGGGAGGACTTCTGTTCCTGGGAACTAGCTGTATTGTGCAGCTTCTTTCCTCTACCCCTGCCTCTGGCAAGAAAGGACGCACCTCTGACTTTCTTGCCTTTTTGTGATCGAAAGGACTGCATTTGGTAATACGGTGCTTTCTTAGGCTGTGAGGGAATATATGGCAAAAAAATTGACTTCCCAGCCGTATATGTGGAAACTAGGTCCGAGAGACCGTCCCCAAACAATTCCTCACCCTTATAAGGTAAAACCTCCATGTGCTTTTTTGAGTCGGCATCACCTGTCCATTGCCGAGTCCACAGGACCCTTCTGGCAGAAATCGACATTGCATTTATTCTAGAGCCTAGTAGGCAAATGTCTCTCTGGGCATCCCTCATATATAGGACAGCGTCTTTTATATGCCCCAGGGTCAGTAAAATAGTATCCTTGTCCAAGGTATCCAGTTCCTCAGAGTATCTGTCCATGCTGCTACAGCACTACACATCCAGGCCGACGCAATTGCCGGCCTCAGTATGGTACCTGAATGTGTATAAACAGACTTCAGGATACCTTCCTGCTTTCTATCCGTAGGATCCTTTAGGGAGGCCGTATCCTGTGACGGCAGGGCCACCTTCTTAGATAAGCGTGTCAAAGCTTTGTCTACCCTAGGGGATGACTCCCAGCGTAACCTGTCCGTTGGCAGGAAAGGATATGCCATAAGTAACCGTTTGGGAATCTGCACTTTCCTATCAGGAGAATCCCAAGCTTTTTCACATAACTCATTTAACTCATGTGAAGGGGGAAAAAATAAGATTTTACTCACCGGTAAATCTATTTCTCGTAGTCCGTAGTGGATGCTGGGACTCCGTAAGGACCATGGGGAATAGCGGCTCCGCAGGAGACTGGGCACAACTAAAGAAAGCTTTAGGACTACCTGGTGTGCACTGGCTCCTCCCACTATGACCCTCCTCCAGACCTCAGTTAGGATACTGTGCCCGGAAGAGCTGACTCAATAAGGAAGGATTTTGAATCCCGGGTAAGACTCATACCAGCCACACCAATCACACCGTATAACTCGTGATACTATACCCAGTTAACAGTATGAAATATAACTGAGCCTCTCAACAGATGGCTCAACAATAACCCTTTAGTTAGGCAATAACTATAAACAAGTATTGCAGACAATCCGCACTTGGGATGGGCGCCCAGCATCCACTACGGACTACGAGAAATAGATTTACCGGTGAGTAAAATCTTATTTTCTCTGACGTCCTAAGTGGATGCTGGGACTCCGTAAGGACCATGGGGATTATACCAAAGCTCCCAAACGGGCGGGAGAGTGCGGATGACTCTGCAACACCGAATGAGCAAACTCTAGGTCCTCCTCAGCCAGGGTATCAAACTTGTAGACTCTTGCAAAAATGTTTGAACCCGACCAAGTAACAGCTCGGCAAAGTTGTAAAGCCGAGACCCCTCGGGCAGCCGCCCAAGAAGAGCCCACTTTCCTCGTGGAATGGGCTTTTACAGATTTAGGGTGCGGCAGTCCAGCCGCAGAATGTGCAAGTTGAATCGTGCTACAGATCCAGCGAGCAATAGTCTGCTTAGAAGCAGGAGCACCCAGCTTGTTGGGTGCATACAGGATAAATAGCGAGTCAGTTTTCCTGACTCCAGCCGTCCTGGAAACATATACTTTTCAGGGCCCTGACTACGTCCAGTAACTTGGAATCCTCCAAGTCCCAAGTAGCCGCAGGCACCACAATAAAAACTGATACCACCTTAGGAAGGAATTGGGAACGAGTCCTCAATTCCGCTTATCCATATAAAATACAGATAAGGGCTTTTGTATGACAAAGCCGCCAATTCTGATACACGCCTGGCCGACGCCAAGGCCCACAGCATGACCACTTTCCACGTGAGGTATTGTAGCTCCACGGATTTGAGTGGCTCAACCCAATGCGACTTCAGGAAATCCAACACCACGTTGAGATCCCATGGTGCCACTTGAGGCACAAACGGGGGCTGACTATGCAGCCCTCCCTTAACAAAAGTCTGAACTTCAGGCAGTGAAGCCAGTTCTATTTTGGAAGAAAATCGATAGAGTCGAAATCTGGACCTTAATGGAACCCAATTTTAGGCCCATAGTCACCTCTGACTGTAGGAAGTGCAGAAATCGACCTAGCTGAAATTCCTCCTTTGGGGCCTTCCTGGCCTCACAGCACGCAACATATTTTCGCCATATGCGGTGATAATGGTTTGCGTTCACTTCTTTCCTAGCTTTAAATAGCGTAGGGATAACTTCCTCCGGAATGCCCTTTTCCTTCAGGATCCGGCGTTCAACCGCCATGCCGTCAAACGCAGCCGCGGTACGTCTTGGAACAGACAGGCCCCCTGCTGCAGCAGGTCCTGTCTGAGCGGCAGAGGCCATGGGTCCTCTGAGATCATTTCTTGGAGTTCTGGGTACCAAGCTCTTCTTGGCCAACCCGGAACAATGAGTATAGTTCTTTCTCCTCTCCTTCTTATTATTCTCATTACCCTGGGTAAGAGAGGCAGAGAAGGGAACACATACACCGACTTGTACACCCACGGTGTTACCAGAGCGTCCACAGCTATCGCCTGAGGGTCCCTTGACCTGGCGCAATATCTTTGTAGCTTTTTGTTGAGGCGGGACGCCATCATGTCCACCTGTGGCCTTTCCCAACGGTGTACAATCATTTGGAAGACTTCTGGATGAAGTCCCCACTCTCCCGGGTGGAGGTCGTGTCTTCTGAGAAAGTCTGCTTCTCAGTTGTCCACTCCGGGAATGAACACTGCTGACAGTGCTAACACATGATTTTCCGCCCATCGGAGAATCCTTGTGGCTTCTGCCATCGCCATCCTGCTTCTTGTGCCGCCCTGTCGGTTTACATGAGCGACCGCCGTGATGTTGTCTGACTGGATCAGCACCGGCCGGTGTTGAAGCAGGGGTCTAGCCTGACTTAGGGCATTGTAAATGGCCCTTAGTTCCAGAATATTTATGTGTAGGGAAGTCTCCTGACTTTTCCATAGCCTTGGAAGTTTCTTCCCTGTGTGACTGCCCCCCAGCCTCGAAGGCTGGCATCCGTGGTCACCTGGACCCAGTCCTGTATGCCGAATCTGCGGCCCCCTAGAAGATGAGCACTCTGCAGCCACCACAACAGCGACACCCTGGCCCTTGGAGACAGGGTTATCCGCCGATGCATCTGAAGATGCGACCCGGACCACTTGTCCAACAGATCCCACTGGAAGATCCTTGCATGGGACCTGGCGAATGGAATTTCTTCGTAAGAAGCTACCATCTTTCCCAGGGCTCGCGTGCATTGATGCACCGACACCTGTATTTGTATTAGGAGGTCTCTGTCTAGAGACGACAACTCCTTGGACTTCTCCTCTGGGAGAAACCCTTTTTATCCTGTTCTGTGTCCAGAACCATACCCAGGAACAGTAGACGCGTCGTAGGAACCAGCTGCGACTTTGGAATATTCAGAATCCAGCCGTGCTGTTGTAGCACTTCCCGAGATAGTGCTACTCCGACGAACAACTGCTCCCTGGACCTCACCTTTATAAGGAGATCGTCCAAGTACGGGATAATTATTTCGGCCATTACCTTGGTAAATACCTCGGTGCCGGGGACAGACCAACGGCAACGTCTGGAATTGGTAATGACAATCCTGTACCACAATTTTGAGGTACTCCTGGTGAAGAGGGTAAATAGGGACATGCAGGTAAGCATCCTTGATGTCCAGTGATACCATGAAATTCTCCAGGCTTGCAATAATCGCCCTGAGCGATTCCATTTTGAACTTGAACCTTCGTATATAAGTGTTCAAGGATTTCAATTTTAGAATGGGTCTCACCGAACCGTCTGGTTTCGGTACCACAACATTTTGGAATAGTAACCCCGGACTTGTTGAAGGAGGGGTACCTTGATTTCACCTGCTGGAAGTACAGCTTGTGAATTGCCGCCAGTACTACCTTTCTCCGAGGGCAGCAGGCAAGGCTGATGTGAGGTAACGGCGAGGGGGAGTTGCCTCGAACTCCAGCCTGTATCCCTGTGATACTACTTGCAGAACCTAGGGATCCACCTGTGGGCAAGCCCACTGGTCCCTGAAGTTCCCTAGACGCGCCCCCACCGCACCTGTCTCCACCTGTGGAGCCCCAGCGTCATGCGGTGGACTCAGAGGAAGCGGGGGAAGATTTTTGATCCTGGGAACTGGCTGTCTGGTGCAGCTTTTTCCTTCTTCCCTTGTCTCCGTGCAGAAAGGAAGCGCCTTTGACCCGCTTGCTTTTCTGAAGCCGAAAGGACTGTACCTGAAAATACGGTGCTTTCTTAGGCTGTGAGGAAACCTGAGGTAAAAAAATTTCTTCCCAGCTGTTGCTGTGGATACGAGGTCCCAGAGACCATCCCCAAACAATTCCTCACCCTTATAAGGCAGAATCTCCATGTGCCTTTTAAAGGCAGCATCACCTGTCCACTGCCGGGTTTCTAATACCCTCCTGGCAGAATGGACATTGCATTAATTCTGGATGCCAGCCGGCAAATATCCCTCTGTGCATCCTTCATATATAAGACGACGTCTTGAATATGCTCTATGTTAGCAAAATATTATCCCTGTCTAGGGTATTAATATTATCTGACAGGGTATCAAACCACGCTGCAGCAGCACTATTTATGCTGAGGCAATTGCAGGTCTCAGTATAGAACCTGAGTGTGTATATACAGACTTCAGGATAGCCTCCTGCTTTTTATCAGCAGGCTCCTTCAAGGTGGCCGTATCCTAAGACGGCAGTGCCACCTTTTTTGACAAACGTGTGAGCGCCTTATCCACCCTAGGGGATATCTCCCAACGTGACCTATCCTCTGGCGGGAAAGGGTACGCCATCAGTAACTTTTTAGAAATTACCAGTTTCTTATCGGGGGAACCCACGCTTCTTTACACACTTCATTCACTCATCTGATGGGGGAACAAAACACTGGCTGCTTTTTCTCCCCAAAAATAAAACCCCTTTTATGTGGTACTTGGGTTCGTGTCAGAAATGTGTAACACATTTTTCATTGCCGAGATCATGTAACGGATGTTCCTAGTGGATTGTGTATATATCTCAACCTCGTCGACACTGGAGTCAGACTCCGTGTCGACATCTGTGTCTGCCATCTGAGGTAACGGGCGTTTTTTGAGCCCCTGATGGCCTTTGAGACGCCTGGGCAGGCGCGGGCTGAGAAGCCGGCTGTCCCACAGCTGTTACGTCATCCAGCCTTTTATGTAAGGAGTTGACATTGTCGGTTAATACCTTCCACCTATCCATCCACTCTGGTGTCGGCCCCACAGGGGGCGACATCCCATTTATCGGCCTCTGCTCCGCCTCCACGTAACCTTCCTCATCCAACATGTCGACACAGCCGTACCGACACACCGCACACACACAGGGAATGCTCTGACTGAGGACAGGACCCCACAAAGTCCTTTGAGGAGACAGAGAGAGAGTATGCTAGCACACACCAGAGCGCTATATAATGCAGGGATTAACTTCCCCCAATAGCTGCTTGTATACATATATTGCGCCTAAATTTAGTGCCCCCCCTCTCTTTTTAACCCTTTGAGCCTGAAAACTACAGGGGAGAGCCTGGGGAGCTGTCTTCCAGCTGCACTGTGAAGAAAAAATGGCGCCAGTGTGCTGAGGGAGATAGCCCCGCCCCTTTTTCGGCGGACTTTTCTCCCGCTTTTTTATGGATTCTGGCAGGGGTAATTTATCACATATATAGCCCTGGGACTATATATTGTGATGATTTGCCAGCCAAGGTGTCTTATATTGCCCTCAGGGCACCCCCCCCCCAGCGCCCTGCACCCATCAGTGACCGGAGTGTGAGGTGTGCATGAGGAGCAATGGCGCACAGCTGCAGTGCTGTGCGCTACCTTGTTGAAGACAGAAGTCTTCTGCCGCCGATTTTCCGGAACACTTCTTGCTTCTGGCTCTGTAAGGGGGCCGGCGGCGCGGCTCCGGGAACGAACACCAAGGTCGGGTCCTGTGGTCGATCCCTCTGGAGCTAATGGTGTCCAGTAGCCTAAGAAGCCCAAACTACCACCAGTTAGGTAGGTTCGCTTCTTCTCCCCTTAGTCCCTCGCTGCAGTGAGTCTGTTGCCAGCAGATCTCACTGTAAAATAAAAAACCTAAATATACTTTCTTTCTAGGAGCTCAGGAGAGCCCCTAGTGTGCATCCAGCTCAGCCGGGCACAAGATTCTAACTGAGGTCTGGAGGAGGGTCATAGTGGGAGGAGCCAGTGCACACCAGGTAGTCCTAAAGCATTCTTTAGTTGTGCCCAGTCTCCTGCGGAGCCGCTATTCCCCATGGTCCTTACGGAGTCCCAGCATCCACTTAGGACGTCAGAGAAAGTCACTTCTTGCCTTTTCCCCCCAAACATATAAACCCTCTTTTCAGGGACAGGGTTTACCTCTGAAATGTGCAATACATCCTTCATTGCTATAATCATGTAGCGGATGGCTTTAGCCATTTTAGGCTGCAACTTTGCATCATCGCCATCGACAATGGAGTCAGAATCCGTGTCGATATCTGTGTCAACAATTTGGGATAGTGGGCGCTTCTGAGACCCTGACGGCCTCTGCGCTGTAGGATCAGGCATGGGTTGAGACCCTGACTGTCCCAAGGCTTCAGCTTTATCCAACCTTTTATGCAAGGAGTTTACATTATCATTTAACACCTTCCACATATCCATCCAATCAGGTGTCGACGCCGTCGGCGGAGACACCACATTCAACTGCACCTGCTCTGCTTCCACATAGCCTTCCTCGTCAAACATGTCGACACAATCGTACCGACACACCACACACACAGGGGATGCTCTGAGGACAGAATCCCCACAAGGCCTTTTGGAGAGACAGAGAGAGAGTATGCCAGCACACACCCCAGCGCTATATGACCCAGGAATCACACAGTAACTTAGTGTTTACCCAGTAGCTGCTGTATTAGTGAATTTGCGCTAAATTTATGTGCCACCCCTCTCTTTTCACCCTCTTTCTACCGTGATTCTGCAGGGGAGAGCCTGGGGAGCTTCCTCTCAGCGGAGCTGTGGAGAGAAAATGGCGCTGGTGAGTGCTGAGGAAGAAGCCCCGCCCCCTCAGCGGCGGGCTTCTGTCCCGCGATTTTGTGAAAAATAATGGCGGGGGCTCATGCATATATACAGTGCCCAGCTGTATATATGCTCTATTTTGCCAGGAGGTACTCAATTGCTGCCCAGGGCGCCCCCTTCCCCCCCTGCGCCCTGCAGTGACCGGAGTGTGTGGGTTAGTGTAGGAGCAATGGCACACAGCTACAGTGCTGTGCGCTACCACCTCATATGAAGACCGGAGTCTTCTGCCGCCGATTTTGATGTCTTCTTGCTTCACTCGCCGGCTTCTGTCTTCTGGCTCTGCGAGGGGGACGGCGGCGCGGCTCCGGGAACGGACGACCAAGGGTGAGTTCCTGTGTTCGATCCCTCTGGAGCTAATGGTGTCCAGTAGCCTAAGAAGCGCAACCTATCCGCAGTTAGTAGGTTTGCTTCTCTCCCCTCAGTCCCACGTAGCAGAGAGTCTGTTGCCAGCAGATCTCTCTGAAAATAAAAAACCTAACAAAATACTTTCTTATTAGCAAGCTCAGGAGAGCTCACTAAAATGCACCCAGCTCCTTACGGGCACAGATTCTAACTGGGGTCTGGAGGAGGGGCATAGAGGGAGGAGCCAGTGCACACCAGTAGTCCTAATTCTTTCTTAAGAGTGCCCTGTCTCCTGCGGAGCCCGTCTATTCCCCATGGTCCTTACGGAGTCCCCAGCATCCACTAGGACGTTAGAGAAAATAGGATTTTGGTTACCTACCGGTAAATCCTTTTCTCGTAGTCCGTAGAGGATGCTGGGCGCCTGCCCAGCGCTTCGTTTTCCTGCTATCATTATTTGGTTCAGTACAGCTTCGTTTTAGTTGAGTACTGCATTTTTACTTGGTAAGTAATGTTTCAGCGGTTGCTGTGTTTTCAAGCTAGGTTAGCTTGATGTGCCTTGTATGTGTGAGCTGGTATGAATCTCGCCACTATCTGTGTTAAATCCTTCTCTCGAAGATGTTCACCTCCTCGGGCACAGTTTCTCGACTGAGTCTGGTAGGATGTGCATAGAGGGAGGAGCCAGCCCACACTCTCAAACTCTTAAAGTGCCAATGGCTCCTGGTGGACCCGTCTATACCCCATGGCACTGTTTACCCCAGCATCCTCTATGGACTACGAGAAAAGGATTTAGCGGTAAGTAACCAAAATCCTATTTTTGTTTTTGTTTCTCATATGGAAATGCTGACCTTGATATATATAGCAACAGATGTGGTGCATTTTGATACTACGGTGTTGAGTGGCACCGCAACCAGGGGCACAATGCACACATGCAACTTGGCGCAGGTTGATGGAATCGGGGAGCCATCTTCCTACCCCAAGTTGCATGTGTGCATTGTGCCCCTGGCTGCGGTGCCACTCAATGGTGTAGTATCAAAATGCACCACATTTGTTGTTTTATATATAGCATTTTTGTTATCGTTTCATACATGTAATGATGCACATGTGCTGCATCATGAAAACTTTATACTGTTTGAAATAGTTCTGCCATGTTGGCTGCATATTTTAAAAAAAGTTGTATATATATATATATATATATATGGCATTTTTAGACATTTCTCAAATGGAAATGCTGACCTTGATATATATATATATAGCAACAGATGTGGTGCATTTTGATACTACGGTGTTGAGTGGCACAGCTACCAGGGGCACAATGCACACATGCAATTTGGTGCAGGTTGATGGAACCGGGGAGCCATCTTCCTACCCCAAGTTGCATGTGTGCATTGTGCCCCTGGCTGCGGTGCCACTCAATGGTGTAGTATCAAAATGCACCACATTTGTTGCTATATATAGCATTTTTGTTATGTCATAAATGTAATGATGCAGATGTGCTGCATCAATAAAAATTTATACTGTTTGAAAAAGTTCAGCCATGTTGGTTGCATATACAATTATGTCTTGAAATAAAAAGCACATATTTTTTCTACGCAATTTCAGTTTGCAAAATAAAACATTTTGTTACATGACAAGCAATGTGTGGTGTAATTTTCTTACCTTGCAGTACTTATACTGAAGCACTTTGATAATAGTCTTGCAGGTTTCAGGTATTATGTGTCCCAAAGCCTGCGCAGAGATACGGGTCCCATACTTCAGCTCCTCAAACGACTGTCCAGTAACAAGGAACCGCAGGGTAGCCACGAGCCTCTCCTCAGCAGAGATAGGAACCCGCCATTTGGTTTCCCGCTTCTGTATGAGGGGGGGGGGGGGGGGGGTCACCAGACGCAGCAACTCCTGAAAGGTGTCATCATTCATGCGCAGGAAGTTGCGGTAGTCATCCGGGTTGTTCTTCCTGATCTCTTCCCGGAGGGGCATGTAGGAGCGAGTAGGCCACTTAAGCAGCCACTCCTTGGTCCAGCAAGATCTCTCCCTCCACCTTTGCTGGGCCTTCTCCCTGTCTCCCCTCATCTTCAGCACAGAGTAGTGAGGAAGATAGATGTATTTAGCTTAAGCAGTGTCAGCCATTTTGTTAAGTAGCAGCCATGATGTAGTGAAGTAAAAGTATGCTTTGCTGGATAAATCATAATAATGCTGACATTTCACAGTTAGTACGTTCTGTGCAAAGCAAGGTCGTAGCTATAGCCTTGAAAATATGTTATTAGACAGTCTCTTGTGTTTAGACTTCTTGTGAAGGACACGTAGGAGGGTGTCAGCCTGAGAGGAGTTATGGGAAGAGATGCATTATTGTTTTGAAATGTGACGTGTATCAAGTGTTCATGCAAGTACCTTTTTTTCTCTATATAATATCATGCTGAATAAAGTGGAGGCAGTCTCATTTGGTGGACATAACTGCGTGTGTTGTCTGCTTCCTGGGATTCCCATTGCATTGGTAACCAACCGGTATCATACAGACGATTGAAGGGACTTGCTAGAGGAGGCTTATCTCCAACAGTTACATGGGGGCTCTTGTTCCGGGATCGATGAGCTTATCAATATCAGATGACAACGCGACTGCTGGATATGTGTGCAACTACTGACATACCCGGGTAAGTAATCTGAAGATTGATCACTATATATTAACCTGATTACTCTGTCAGTACTTGTATACACTCCTCTGGTCTGTTCATCTGATTAGGTAAGCAATACTCGATCATTTGGACCCGATTGTCTGTTTGAAAAACATTCATTATTTGTCTGTGTGCGTGATAAAGTTGTAAGTTTCAGTTTCAGTTTTGCAAGAAAAAAATGTG
Organism: Pseudophryne corroboree; assembly: GCF_028390025.1. Taxonomy (NCBI): domain Eukaryota; kingdom Metazoa; phylum Chordata; class Amphibia; order Anura; family Myobatrachidae; genus Pseudophryne; species Pseudophryne corroboree. Next base: position 129,842,394 of record NC_086448.1, read on the forward strand.
GTTTTATTTTTAAATGACGTGTCATAACTGCAAATGTTCAGTATTGTTGTAGTATGATCCTGCAGTTGAATCTGATTATTGTGACTTTAAAGGTACGTTGCAAAATAATGATTTCAGTTTTGTAGGGAACCTAAGACAGGTTTTGCAGCAGTTGTGGGGTGGCATGTTGATAAGGTGGTGATAGAAAATGTATTGGTAATAAGTTTCCATATTGTCTTGATAAATTACTTGTTAATTATATACCCCTTGGTTCCACAGTTATAGTTATTGAAAGAAATTCTACTGATTATAAACAACATTTAACCAAGTGGCATAGAATTAGGTTAAGACACTGAACACTCACATACTCAGCCTTTTAAATCCAGAATCTACAGCCGTGATTTAACATACAAGGTTTGGTAATAGCGGAATCAGTATTATCATAGTAAAGCACACAAAGTCTTTTTGTCACTTAAAATGTATTCCTGACTAATTCAAAGAGATTAACATTGTTAGCAGACGTTAAAGCCATTATTGACAAAGGTAACTTATTCATATATAAAAAAAACCTATGAATCAGTGATTTAAGAAGTCTTTGTAAACTAGATAAAGTCAAGGGAAGATACTAACATCAGGGGGCGGGACATAGAAAGACTTATTACGTCAAATAGTGCTAGTACTGAGGAAGGAGGTATTAAATATGATGAGGGTGGTAATGGAGGGAGGAGATTAACAATAGGTAAGAGTAATTCTAGAAAGACACTTGTAAATACAGATAAGATACCATTAAAACAAACTGTAAAGGGAAACACTAAGCTAAAATGTATGCTTGCAAATGCAAGAAGCCTATCGAGTAAAATGGGAGAATTGGAATGTCTTCTATCAAAATTCCAATACGATATTATAGGTATTACGGAAACATGGTGAGACGACTCTCATGACTGGGTTGCGTTTTTGGAGGGTTATTCTCTTTTTAGGAGGGATAGGTATACCAAAAGGGGAGGAGGGATATGTCTCTTCGTTAAACCATCTCTTAAACCATGCATAATAGATACTATCTGCAAGGGGATTGGAGATAACGTGGAGTCGCCATGGGTTGAGATCACAAGTGAGGGCACTGAAGCAAAGAAACTAGTCATTGGCACATGTTACAAGCAACCAAATATCAGCATACATGAGGAGGACCAACTCTTACAGCAAATAGAAAAAGTAGCAGGAATGGGGGACATCCTAGTGTTAGGAGACTTTAACTATCCTGATATAAATTGGAGGAACGATTCGTGTTTAAAAACTAGGAGCAGCAGGTTTTTGAATACATTGAAGGATCAATTCCTGACTCAAGTAGTCGAGGACCTAACAAGAGGTAATACTATTCTGGACCAATAACGTGGACATTATATCAAACATTAAAGTTGGGGAGACCTTGGGAAACAGCGATCACTATATGATCACTTTGACATCAGTTTCAAGAAAAATAGCTATAAGGGAGCAACCAAAACATTCAACTTTAGAAAAGCTAACTTCAATATGCTGAGATGGGCACTAAACGGCATTGACTGGGAAGAGTTGTTTCATGGCATGGACACTTTGGAAATGTGGGATGCTTTAAAAGGGTTGCTTGAAAGCAATATTCACAAATTCACTCCAATGAACAGTAAATGCAGGAGTATTAAGCACAAACCAATGTAGCTTAATAAGGAGGTCAAAGAAGCAATGGCTAATAAGAGGCATGCTTTTAAAACATTTAAATCTAATGGAGGGGAGGAGTCATTCCGGTTTTACAAGGAATGCAATAAAAGAGGCAAAACAGTAATAAGAGCAGCTAAAATTGCAAACGAAAAGCAAATCGCTATAGAGAGTAAAACCAATCCTAAAAAGTTTTATAAATATATAAACAGCAAAAGGTTGAAGAAGGAGAACGTGGGCCCATTAGACGATGAATTGGGATCATTGACAAACGATGACAAATTAAAAGCGGAAATATTTAACAATTTTGTTTCGTCAGTATTCACCAGGGAGGATGCACAGGTGACAGTAGTGCTTAAAGACAGTGAAGGTAATGACTCTTGGCTAGATACCTGTTTAAGTGAGGAAGTAGTCCTGGAGAGACTAAGCAAAATAAAGATTAATAAATCACCAGGCCCAGACGGTTTTCATCCGAGGGTTATTATGGAGCTTTTTGACACAGTTAGCAAAACCCCTATACCTGATTTTAAATAGTTCGATTAGATCAGGCATGGTACCAAAGGACTGGCGCATAGCTGAGGTAGTGCCTTTATTTAAAAAGGGAACTAAAAATAATCCTGGAAACTATAGACCAGTTAGTTTAACCTCTCTAGTGGGTAAAATATTAGAAGGCATTTTGAGGGATAGCATAGAGGAGCACCTACATGCAACTAAGTTTATTACTAAAAGTCAGCATGGGTTTGTAAGGAACAGATCATGTCAAACCAACTTAATTAGCTTCTACGAGGAAGTGAGCAAGAACCTTGACCATGGAAAAGCAGTGGACGTGGTTTACTTAGATTTTGCAAAAGCCTTCGAGCCACATAGGAGACTAGTCCACAAATTAAGGGAACTTGGCCTAGGAAATACTATGTACTTGGATAGGTAATTGGTTGGATAACAGGGAACAATGAGTAGTGGTAAATGGGATGTTCTCCAGCTGGGCACCAGTAGTCAGCAGAATACCACAAGGGTCCGTTCTTGGCCCACTGCTGTTCATTATATTTATCAATGATCAAGGAATAGGCCTGCAAAGCATAGTGTCAATCTTTGCAGATGACACTAAACTGTGTAAGGTAATTAACTCAGAAACCGATGTGGAATCTCTACAGAATGACTTAGTTAAACTGGAATTCTGGGCATCTAAATAGAAAATGAGGTTCAACATAGAAAAATGCAAAGTTATGCATTTTGGGACAAAAAACACACTTGCATCCTACACTCTATATGGAGAAAATCTAGGGGTAACTATGGTGGAAAAAGATTTGGGGGTGCTCATAGACAATAGGCTTAGTAACAGTACACAATGCCAAACTGCAGCAAAGAAGGCAAGTGCTTGTGTGCATTAAACGGAGCATTGAGACCAAGGATGAGGATGTAATCCTGCTATTGTACAAATCATTGGTACGCCCAGACGTGGAATATTGCGTTCAGTTCTGTGCCCCATATTACAAAAAGGATATCGGGGAACTAGAAAGAGTTCAAAGACGAGCTACTAAATTGATTAAAGGATTAGAGACACTGGAATATGAGGAGAGGCTTACTAAATTAAATATGTATTCACTAGAAAAAAGGAGACTAAGAGGAGACATTATTAATATCTTCAAATATGTAAAGGGTCATTACACGGAGCTAGCAGCACATTTGTTTATTAAAAGAACTCTGTATAGGACATGTGGGCACTCACTGAGGCTAGAAGAGAGAAAATTCCGTACACAACGTAGGAAAGGGTTCTTCTCCATAAGGAGAATAAAGATTTGGAACTCACTGCCAGAGAAGGTAGTAATGGTAGACTCTGAAAAAGCATTTAAAAACGGATTGGACAAATTTCTAACAGGAAAACGTATCAAGGGCTTTAGCATTTAGCATACTGACATTAAAATGATCTGGGAGTGGTAGGAATCATTGCTGTAAATCGGTACTAAATATGATATTATAATATGAACAGATTAATGCAGAATACAGGTTGAACCCGATGGGCATTTTGCCTCTTTTCAACCTCACTGACTATGTAACTATGTAAGTCAGTAATGACAGAATTTTGGTTTGTTGTGTCAGAGGGTTAAAATCCAAGTGGGTTGCTTCATTTGGTCCCGCATTGTTGATGAATACAGAAAACACTTAAATAATTTAAGTGTGACGTTTAAGAAGATATATCTTTTAAACAGGTCTTTTCCTAAGAAAACACTTAATACTAGTGTGACGTTTGCAAGATTAAGTCTTTTAAACTGAGAGTTCCCTAGAAAACACTTTTTACTATGAGTGTGATGCTTTAAAGAGTAAATCTTTTAAGCTGAGGTATATACTGACTTTTGTTTTTGATACTGCACAGTATAAGTAAAGGTGCAGCCCCGAAGGATTTCGCAAAGTGAACTGATCAATCATGCGCGAAGGGACAGCACAGTGAGTGAGCCCCTGTAAATCGTCAGTACTAGGGAAGGAATAATAGGCACTTATTGGTGCAATTTGTGTAAGGGGCAAACTTCCCAGAGGAAGGGAAGTGTTGACTAATGAGGAAGATTTGAAGCAAACAACAATCACTGGATTGATAAACAAGGTTTTACTGTCACTGTTAAGAATTTGACAAACTGTTTCAGGGGCATAAGGTTTAATACATCATCTGTATGAATAAGTAGTTAAAAGCGTATACACATGTCGACAGAAGACATATGCTCAGAGTGTTTGTGTGTGGCATTTATAGAAAAGAAAGGGCAGGGCCCTTTCATTTTGAGAACTATTTCGTTTTGTGCTGAACCAGGAGTGTGGAGAGGAACACTACAGACTCAGTAGAAAGTGTTTATATATTGATGGGGTGTCACTTTATTCCAAAACCAAGTGATATCAGTAGGGAGTGGCTGAGTTTCCTTGCTATGTCAGGAAATCGAGCACATAGCTGCATATCCCACGATCCTTTGGATCCTGGATATTGATACTTGGAAAAGTATCTAAGTGTTAAATGTTACCTAAGTTTAATATACTTGAGTGTTAAAATACTTAATGGTTTGGTTGTACCCAACCTCCAGAACAGTTTTATTATGTCATCCACAAGAACACTGGATCCAAATTGTTCCCTGGTTTATACAAAAGTATCAGGATGGAAATGTACAAACAGAGGTTGTCAAAATTGTAATGTTCCTAGGTCTGAAAAATGCAGACCTAATAAATCTGGGATACTGTCCACAGCACGTAGTACTAGAAGTACTAGAAGTGTTAATAAGGGAAAGTTAAGGGTTACTCCCTATAAGCAAGGTTCCTGGAAATGTGAATGTGATAAGCAAAGAAAAAGGAACCCACAGGCAAAGTAATCCTACAGCTACAGCCCATTTATGTTGTAAATCCCTTAGGTAAACCACAAAAGCTGATTCTATGTGGCCAAGTACCAGTGTGTAAATCCAAAATATTGCAAAATCTAAACAATAAATAATTGATATATCAAAGTTTATTGTAATAGTAACATTATCAATTATAATCTGTTATTCTATGTGCTCTGTAAATATGCAGGCTGGGGATGGGAAATAAGGTAACATTTCACCTGTTCGTCCTATGTGACTAATGACATGCGAATGTACAAATGAGTATGAGTACGGAATAACAGTAAGCAAAAATTGCATTAGAAAAAAAATTGTCCCTTTATTTCTGAATGCCTTAGAAGGTTTTAAAGATAATTAGAAAGCAGTAAGTTTTATAGAACATGCTACTGCAAAGTATATTAATGGGTGACTACGCATAATTATGCAGATTTATATACTTCCATAAAGTCATTTTTCATATATGCAATGTGTATTTTAGTTTTGGGTTAGAGAAAAATTCTCAGCTGTCAGGTAGCTGAAAAATAGCAGCATAGTGCTCATTATTACAGTGCTTTATTATTATTATTATTATTATTATTATTATTATTATTTAAAATACTAAAAGTTTTGTGATGCAGTTTTAATGCAGGGGAAAATGAGTTAGACATTGCAGCCCCAAACATATTGATTGAGAACATTATATACCATGGTAACAGTAAAATGTGTTGGGAATTGTAAACAAGTTGCCAGGTATGAGGGAATAGAATCCTGCTGCATTCTTTGAGTAAATACGTGTATGATGTATGATATATATGTATATATATATAGACCCTGTTAAGTAAATTTAGAACAGGTTTTAAAAGCACGGCAACAGTTTTCTTATCAGCCATATGTTAGGCAGCACACACAAGATGATAGAATATGAGGGTGTGCAACCCCTGTGTCGGCAACAGTGTACTCAGTCGCCACTGGCATTTTGACAAAAGTGACTTTACCCACAGGAGACACAAGGGCTTCAAGAACTGTTTATTTTATGCACAACCAGATTCCTCCATGGTCACTTACAGATCAGGCCATCGCAACAACTGAATTGGGAGGTTAAGCCCTACCCCTGCAAGAAAGTAAGATGTACCAACAACATTCCAGCAAGGATGTAACCTGAAATACAAGCTGCTATACAAGTCTATCTCTCACAGGAAAAGTAAGACAAAGAGGAACAACAACTCCCAGCATGGACATCATTATGTTGAACACCAAAATGAGTGGACCTGGACTAAGAAGATGACATGCCAGTAGCAGAAGAAAAAATATGCCAGTGAAGAAAGGACAAAGTATGTAGGATAATGGATGGATCAAAGGAGAGGTGATTGGAAAAAATAAGATTTTACTTACCGGTAAATCTATTTCTCGTAGTCCGTAGTGGATGCTGGAGACTCCGTAAGGACCATGGGGAATAGACGGGCTCCGCAGGAGACATGGGCACTTTAAGAAAGAATTTAGATTCTGGTGTGCTCTGGCTCCTCCCTCTATGTCCCTCCTCCAGACCTCAGTTAGAGAAATGTGCCCGGAAGAGCTGACAGTACAAGGAAAGGATTTTGGAAATCCAGGGCAAAACTCATACCAGCCACACCAATCACACCGTATAACTTGTGATAAACTTACCTAGTCAACAGTATGAACAACAACAGAGCATCCGTTCAACCCTGATGCAACAATAACATAGCCCTTATTGCAGCAATAACTATATACAAGTATTGCAGAAGAAGTCCGCACTTGGGACGGGCGCCCAGCATCCACTACGGACTACGAGAAATAGATTTACCGGTAAGTAAAATCTTATTTTCTCTAACGTCCTAGTGGATGCTGGGGACTCCGTAAGGACCATGGGGATTATACCAAAGCTCCCAAACGGGCGGGAGAGTGCGGATGACTCTGCAGCACCGAATGACCAAACACAAGGTCCTCCTCAGCCAGGGTATCAAACTTGTAGAATTTAGCAAAAGTGTTTGCATCTAACCAAGTAACCGCTCGGCACAGCTGTAATGCCGAGACCCCTCGGGCAGCCGCCCAAGAAGAGCCCACCTTCCTAGTGGAATGGGCCTTAACTGATTTTGGCAGCGGCAATCCAGCCGCAGAATGAGCCTGCTGAATCGTATTACAGATCCAGCGAGCAATAGTTTGCTTTGAAGCAGGAGCACCAATCTTGTTGGAAGCATACAGGATAAACAAAGATTCTGTTTTCCTGACCCTAGCCGTTCTGGCTACATAAACCTTCAAAGCCCTGACCACATCAAGTAACTCGGAATCCTCCAAGTCAGTAGTAGCCACAGGCACCACAATAGGTTGGTTTATATGAAAGGATGAAACCACTTTTGGCAGAAATTGTGGACGGGTCCGGAATTCTGCTCTATCCGCATGGAAAACCAGATAGGGGCTTTTATGTGACAAAGCCGCTAATTCTGACACACGCCTAGCCGAAGCCAATGCTAGTAGCATGACCACCTTCCACGTGAGATATTTCCATTCCACCGTTTTGAGTGGTTCAAACCAGTGGGATTTCAGGAAACTCAACACCACGTTAAGATCCCAAGGTGCCACCGGGGGCACAAAAGGGGGCTGAATATGCAGCACTCCCTTTACAAACGTCTGAACTTCAGGTAGAGAAGCCAGCTCTTTTTGAAAGAAAATGGATAAAGCCGAAATCTGGACCTTAATGGAACCCAATTTTAGGCCCAAAGTCACTCCTGACTGTAGGAAGTGAAGGAAACGGCCCAGCTGGAATTCCTCCGTAGGGGCCTTCCTGGCCTCACACCAAGCAACATATTTTCGCCATATACGGTGATAATGTTGAGCTGTCACGTCCTTCCTAGCCTTTATCAGCGTAGGAATGGCCTCATCTGGAATGCCTTTTTCCGCTAGGATCCGGCGTTCAACCGCCATGCCGTCAAACGCAGCCGCTCCTCTTTTCTTATGGGTATGAGAGGAAGAGGAGAAAATACATAGACCGACTGGAACACCCACGGTGTCACCAGTGCGTCCACAGCTATCGCCTGAGGGTCTCTTGACCTGGTGCAATACCTCTGTAGCTTTTTGTTGAGGCGGGATGCCATCACGTCCACCTGTGGCAGTTCCCACCGACTTGCAATCTGCGTGAAGACTTCTTGATGAAGTCCCCACTCTCCCGGGTGGAGGTCGTGCCTGCTGAGGAAGTCTGCTTCCCAGTTGTCCACTCCCGGGATGAACACTGCTGACAGTGCGCTTACGTGATTCTCCGCCCAGCTAAGAATTCTGGTGGCTTCTGACTGAATCAGAACCGGTTGGTCGCGAAGCAGGGTCTCCGCATGACGTAGGGCGTTGTATACGGCCCTTAATTCCAGGATGTTGATGTGAAGGCAAGTCTCCTGACTTGACCACAGACCTTAGAAATTTCTTCCCTGTGTGACTGCTCCCCACCCTCGGAGGCTTGCATCCATGGTCACCAGGACCCAGTCCTGAATGCCGAATCTGCGGCCCTCGAGAAGGTGAGCACTCTGCAGCCACCACAGGAGAGACACCCTGGCCCTGGGGGATAGGGTGATTAACCGATGCATCTGAAGATGTGATCCGGACCACTTGTCCAGTAAGTCCCATTGAAAGGTCCTCGCATGGAACTTGCCGAAGGGAATGGCCTCGTATGATGCCACCATCCTTCCCAGGACTCGAGTGCAGTGATGCACTGACACCTGTTTTGGTTTTAATAGGTTCCTGACCAGTGTCATGAGCTCCTGAGCTCTCTCTATCGGGAGATAAACCCTTTTCTGGTCTGTGTCTAGAATCATGCCTAGGAAAGGCAGATGAGCCGTAGGAACCAACTGCGACTTTGGAATATTTAGAATCTAGCCGTGTTGCCGTTACACTTCCAGAGAAAGTGATACGCTGTTCAGCAACTGCTCTCTTGATCTCGCTTTTATGAGGAGATCGTCCAAGTACGGGATAATTGTGACACCTTGCTTCCGCAGGAGCACCATCATTTCCGCCATTACCTTGGTGAAGATTCTCGGGGCAGTGGAGAGACCAAACGGCAACGTCTGAAATTGGTAATGACAATCCTGTACCGCAAATCTGAGGTACGCCTGATGAGGTGGATAAATGGTGACATGAAGGTATGCATCCTTTATGTCCAGAGACACCACAAAATCTCCCCCTTTCAGGCTTGCGATGACCGCTCTTAGCGATTCCATCTTGAACTTCAGGTATATGTTCAGGGATTTTAAATTCAATATGGGTCTGACCGAACCGTCCGGTTTCGGGACTACAACATGGTCGAATAATAACCCCCTCCTTGTTGAAGGAGGGGAACCTTGACCACCACCTGTTGAAGATACAATTTGTGAATTGCAGTTAACACTATTTCCCTCTCGTGGGGGAAGCCGGCAGGACCGTCGGTGAGGGGGCATCTCCTCAAAGTCCAGCTTGTATCCCTGAGACACAATATCAATTGCCCAGGGATCCAACAGGGAGTGAACCCACTTGTGGCTGAAATTACGAAGACGTGCCCCCCACCGGGCCTAGCTCCGCCTGTGGAGCCCCAGCGACATGCGGTGGATTTTGTAGAGGCCGGGGAGGACTTCTGTTCCTGGGAACTAGCTGTGTTGTGCAGCTTCTTTCCTCTGCCCCTGCCTCTGGCAAGAAAGGACGCACCTCGGACTTTCTTGTTTCTTTGTGATCGAAAGGCTGCATTTGATAAACTCGTGCTTTCCTAGGTTGTGCAGGAATATAAGGCAAAAGATCAGAATTACCAGCTATAGCTGTGGAGACCAGGTCCGAGATCCCTTCTCCACACAATCCTCAGCCTTCCATATGCCTCTTAAGTCGGCATCACCTGTCCATTGCATATTCTACAGGACACGTCAAGCAGAAATCGACATAGCGTTGACTCTAGAACCCAGTAGACTAATGTCTCTTTGGGCATGTTTTATATATATATCTTAAGATAGCATCTTTAATATATATATCCATATATATACATATATATATATATATACATACTAGGGTCTCAATCTCTGCTGATAAGGTACCTGTCCACGCTGCTACAGCGCTATAAACCCATGCCGACACAATCGCCGGTCTGAGTAGTGTACCAGAATGTGCACGCTATCTGCAGGATCCCTGAGGATAGCTGTTAAGTCAGGGCTACCTTTTGGGCAAACGTGACACCCTAGGGGAAGATTCCCATTGTATCCTGGCCCTAGTAGGGAAAGGATACTCCCTGAGAATTATTTGTGGGAAACTGCAGTCTCTTGTCTGGAGATTCCCGCTCTTTTTCTTCATGAGAGGAGGGAAATTTACCTCAGCTTACTTCCCCTTAAACATGTGTACCCTTGTGTCAGGGACAGATGAGTCATCAGTGATATGCAAATCATCTTTTATTACAATAATCATATATTAAATACTTTTCTGCCATTTTGGCTGTAACTTTGCATTATCGTAGTCGACACTGAAGTCAACCTCCGTGTCGATATCAGTGTCTATTATTTTGGATAGTGAGCATTGAGAGACTCTGAAGGTCTCTGCAACATAGGGACAGACATGGGTAGATTTCCTGTCTGTTCTCTAATCTTTTGTGCAATAAATTCACCTTAGCCCTTAATTACACATATCCAAACAGGTGTCGGCGTTGTCGACGGAGACACCCTCACACACACATATTTGCTCTATCTCCTCCTTAGGGGAGCCTTTTACCTCAGACATGTCGACACACACGTACCGACACACCACACACTCAGGGAATGCTCATCTGAAGACAATTCCCCCATAAGGCCCTTTGGAGAGACAGAGAGAGAGTATGCCAGCACACACCCCAGCGCTATTAACCCAGGAATAACACAGTAACTTAATGTTAACCCAGTAGCTGCTGTTTATATTGATTTTTGCGCCTAATTATGTGCCCCCCTCTCTTTTTACCCTCTTCTACTATGTAACTGCAGGGGAGAGACTGGGGAGCTTCCTCTCAGCGGTGCTGTGGAGAAAAAACATGGCGCTGGTGAGTGCTGAGGAAGAAGCCCCGCTCCCTCGACGGCGGGCTTCCGTCGCGCTTTCATGTACAATTTTGGCGGGGGCTCATACATATATACAGTGCCCAGCTGTATTTTATGCAAACTTTTGCCAAAGAGGTCTCTAATTGCTGCCCAGGGCGCTCCCCCCTGCGCCCTGCACCCTACAGTGACCGGAGTATGTGGGTTTAATGTGGGAGCAATGGCACACAGCTGCAGTGCTGTGTGCTACCTCAGTGAAGACTGGAGTCTTCTGCCGCCGATTTCGAAGTCTTCTTGCTTCTTTCACCGGCTTCTGTCTTCCGGCTCTGCGAGGGGGACGGCGGCGCGGCTCCGGGATCGGACGACAAAGGGTGAGATCCTGTGTACGATCCCTCTGGAGCTAATGGTGTCCAGTAGCCTAAGAAGCAGGACCTATCTTCAGTGAGTAGGGCTGCTTCTCTCCCCTCAGTCCTACGCTGCAGAGAGTCTGTTGCCAGATCTCTCTGAAAATAAAAAAAACTAACAAAATACTTTCTTATAGCAAGCTCAGGAGAGCTCACTAAGTAGCACCCAGCTCGTCCGTGCACAGATTCAAACTGAGGTCTGGAGGAGGGACATAGAGGGAGGAGCCAGAGCACACCAGTATCCAAATTCTTTCTTAAAGTGCCCTGTCTCCTGCGGAGCCCGTCTATTCCCCATGGTCCTTACGGAGTCCCCAGCATCCACTAGGACGTTAGAGAAATGGGTACCCCTATCGCTTTCAATTATTCTAGGGATACCATATCTACACACAAATTCCTGCACAATTTTCTTTGCAGTGAACGTAGCAGTGTTTGTGGCAGCAGGGAACGCCTCTACCCAATTGGAAAACACATCAATACAGACTAACACATATTTTAAATTCCTACAGGGTGGTAACTGTATGAAATCAATTTGTATTACCTGAAAAGGGCCATCTGTCGGAGGGATATGGGATGGTTCTGTTGGTATTGACTTTCCAATATTCTTCCTCAAGCAAGTAAGACATGTCATTGCTCTCTTACCAGCATGAGAAGAGAATCCTGGCGCACACCAGTAGGCTCTCACCAGCTTACACATACCCTCTTTACCCAGATGAGTCAGACCGTGTGCCGCCTCAGCTTAGCTTGGAAGATATGCTCTGAGGGCCACTGGCTTACCCTGTCCACCTGTCCAGAGTCCTGAGGACTCCTGGCCATACCCCTTTGACCTCCAGACCGCCTTTTCCTGTGGAGAACACAAATTTTGCATTTCAATTAATTTTTGTGTGTTGATTGTGTTGAATGTCATCAGTGATGTGATGTTTGTTTGTATGGGGGTGCTGGCTGCTGATTTAGCAGCTTCGTCTGCCCGGCTGTTACCAAGTGAGATTGGGTCTTGGTTGTAAGTGTGTGCTTTGCACTTGATAACAGCCACTCTGTCTGCTTCTTGTATCGCTGTTAGAAGCCTTTTTATGTGGGATGCATGCGCTACAGGTGTGCCAGCTGCCGTCATAAAATTTCTGAGGCGCCATAGGGCCCTGAAATCATGCACTACTCCAAAGGCATACATAGAATCTGTGTATATATTGGCTGACTTACCCTTGGCCAATTCACACACTCTGGTTAGGGCGACCAGCTCAGCAACTTGTGCTGAGTGCGGTGGGCCCAGGGGCTCAGCTTCTATGATACTTCTGTCGTCTACAACTGCGTACCCAGTGCACAAGTCTCCCGACTCCGTCTGTCTGTGGCAACTACCGTCAGTGTAAAAAGTAAAATCTATGCCTTCCAGTGGGTTGTCACTAATGTCAGGTCTTGCAGTGAAAGTCTGGTTCAGGTATTCCATACAATCATGCGTATCAGTGTCTGCACTAAATCCTCCTTCACCATCATTCTCATCCTCCACCCTTTGTGCCTGTCCAGGATCACTTGGCAGATAAGTTGCAGGATTTAGTGCACTGCATCTCTTTATGGTGATGTTTACAGGGGCCATTAGTGCTAATTCCCACTTTGTAAACCGTGCCGATGAGACATGTCTGGTTTGGGCGGAGTTCAGTAAGGCTGATACTGCATGAGGTGTATGGATTGTCAGGTTGTGCTTTTACTTACTAGCAAAGCTATCGCTGCAACACTTCGCAAGCATGTGGGGAGAGACCGCGCTACGGTGTTCAACTGTGCACTGTAGTAAACTACCGGCCTGCTGGCATCACCATGTCTCTGGGTTAGGACACCTGCCGCACACCCAGCACTTTCCGTACCGTACAATTCAAAGGGTTTCCCATAATCTGGCATGCCTAATGCAGGTGCCTGTGATAGGCACTGTTTGAGTCTCTCAAATGCCAGTTCGGACTCATCTGTGTGCGAGATCCGATCTGGTTTGTTCGAAGAGACCATCTCTTGCAAAGGTAAAGCCAGTATGGAGAACCCTGGGATCCAGTTTCTGCAGTACCCACACATTCCAAGAAAGGTGCGGATCTGTTGCTGGGTTTGTGGCAGAGTCATGTCGCGAATCGCCTGTATTCTATCAGCGGTGAGGTGTCTAAGTCCTTGCGTCAAGCAATGTCCCAAATATTTTACCCTGGTCCGGCACAGCTGCAACTTATCCTTTGAAACCTTGTGTCCCGTATTAGAAAGGTGAAACAGAAGCTGTTTCGTGTCTTTCAAGGACGATTCGAGTGAATAAGAACACAGCAATAAGTCATCTACATACTGTATTAATACTGATCCGCTCTCAGGTTGAAAGGATTGTAAACAGTCATGCAAAGCCTGGGAGAAAATACTTGGGCTGTCAATGAATCCTTGGGGTAGGCGAGTCCAGGTGTACTGTACTCCCCTGTATGTGAATGCAAACAGGTATTGGCTGTCAGGGTGCAGAGGGACAGAAAAGAAGGCAGAACAGAGGTCAATGACAGTGAAAAATTTAGCAGTAAGGGGAATTTGCATGAGGATGACGGCTGGATTTGGCACTACAGGGAATTGGCTCTCAACTATCTTGTTTATCCCCCTTAGATCCTGCACTAGCCTGTAACCCCTCCCCCCACTCTTTTTCACAGGGAAGATGGGACTATTGGCAGTGCTGGACGTCCTGACTAGGATGCCTTGTTGTAGCAAGCGCTCTATGACTGGGTACACTCCTAATTCCACCTCTGGCTTCAGAGGATACTGAGGGACTTTTGGAGCTATCCTACCATCTTTTATTTGCACTACTACTGGAGCTACATTCGCCATCAATCCAGTGTCTTGTCCTTCTTTGGTCCAAAGGGAACCCGGTATTCGTGAGATCATTTCCTCTACCTTTGATGGACACCTGTCTATAACAGCAGAGTGTGACATTAGCCTTTGTGGGGTGTCTAACATATCCTGCACTTCCTGAACGTGATTCTCGGGTATATCCAAGAAGACACCCTCAGGAGTACAATATATGACACACCTCATTTTACACAATAAATCTCTCCCAAGTAGATTAGTCGGAGCCGATGCAGCTAGCAAAAAGGAATGCTTGGTCTGCAAAGGCCCTATCGTAATCTCTGCAGGTCTACTCAAAGGGTAGTGTTGCACTATTCCTGTTACTCCCATTGCCGAAATTGTTTTACCCGTGGTTTTCATACCTACCGTCGAATTTAACACTGACCTGGCCGCCCCTGTATCTACAAGAAAAGGTAATGATCTACCAGCTACATCAACTGTGACCTCAGGTTCACTACCAAGGCTAGCAATCAACTTCACTGGCTGCAGACTACAGGTGTGGCCTAACCCCTATTGTATATTGTGACCCTCCCGCAGCGCACTGGCAGCTACAACATGTGAGGGGGGTAACTGAGAATTTTCGGAGGTCTGCCAGTCCCTCCTAGGTGGATACCTCCTTGTTTCCCCTGCATGTGGCTCATAACTTCTCCTATGCGGTCCCTGATCCCAATTATGTGTATTATAGTGTGGTTCATATCCTGGTCTAGGGGGTCGGTGTACCTTATGTGTGTTTTTATACCTACAATTCCGTGCAAAATGTCCTTCCTTCTGACAGTTATAGCATACTACTACACGTGACTTACCATCAGGGGTCTGGGGTTTTGGCTGATGCGGTTTTGTTGTAAGAGCATTTATACTTACTGTCATCAGCTTGACCCCATGAGACTCCCTGTGCTTAATGACGTTCCGGTCGTGCTCGATAGCGGACTCTCTTAATGCAGCCACCGAGATACCTCTCCAGTTAGGTAGAGTGGTTTGTACCCTCGTTCTTAATGCCTCTTTTAACCCGTCCATTAATACTGACACAGCTACCTCCCTGTGATGTACATTGTCCTTAATGTCCTCGATCCCAGTGTATCTAGCCATTTCCTGCAGTGCTCGATGGAAATAATAAGATTTTACTCACCGGTAAATCTATTTCTCGTAGTCCGTAGTGGATGCTGGGAACTCCGTAAGGACCATGGGGAATAGGCGGGCTCCGCAGGAGACTGGGCACTCTAAAAGAAAGATTAGGTACTATCTGGTGTGCACTGGCTCCTCCCTCTATGCCCCTCCTCCAGACCTCAGTTAGGATACTGTGCCCGGAAGAGCTGACACAATAAGGAAGGATTTTGAATCCCGGGTAAGACTCATACCAGCCACACCAATCACACCGTATAACTCGTGATACTATACCCAGTTAACAGTATGAAATATAACTGAGCCTCTCAACAGATGGCTCAACAATAACCCTTTAGTTAGGCAATAACTATATACAAGTATTGCAGACAATCCGCACTTGGGATGGGCGCCCAGCATCCACTACGGACTACGAGAAATAGATTTACCGGTGAGTAAAATCTTATTTTCTCTGACGTCCTAGTGGATGCTGGGAACTCCGTAAGGACCATGGGGATTATACCAAAGCTCCCAAACGGGCGGGAGAGTGCGGATGACTCTGCAGCACCGAAAGAGAGAATGCAAGGTCCTCCTCAGCCAGGGTATCAAATTTGTAGAATTTTGCAAACGTGTTTGCCCCTGACCAAGTTGCAGCTCGGCAAAGTTGTAAAGCCGAGACCCCTCGGGCAGCCGCCCAAGATGAGCCCACCTTCCTTGTGGAATGGGCTTTTACTGATTTAGGATGCGGCAATCCAGCCGCAGAATGCGCCAGCTGAATTGTGCTACAAATCCAGCGAGCAATAGTCTGCTTAGAAGCAGGGGCACCTATTTTGTTGGGTGCATACAGGATAAAAAACGAGTCAGTTTTCCTGACTCCAGCCGTCCTGGAAATATAAATTTTTAAGGCCCTGACTACGTCCAGAAGCTTGGAATCTTCCAAGTCCCTAGTAGCCGCAGGCACTACAATAGGTTGGTTCAAGTGAAAAGCTGATACCACCTTAGGGAGAAACTGGGGACGAGTCCTCAATTCTGCCCTATCCATATGGAAAATCAGATAAGGGCTTTTACATGACAAAGCCGCCAATTCTGACACTCGCCTGGCCGAAGCCAAGGCCAATAACATGACCACTTTCCACGTGAGATATTTCAGATCCACAGTTTTAAGTGGCTCAAACCAATGTGATTTCAGGAAACTCAACACCACGTTGAGATCCCACGGTGCCACAGGAGGCACAAAAGGGGGCTGAATATGTAGCACTCCCTTTACAAAAGTCTGAACTTCAGGCAGTGAAGCCAGTTCTTTCTGGAAGAAAATCGACAGAGCCGAAATCTGGACCTTAATGGAACCCAATTTTAGGCCCATAGTCACTCCCGACTGTAGGAAGTGCAGAAAACGACCCAGCTGAAATTCCTCTGTTGGGGCCTTCCTGGCCTCACACCACGCAACATATTTTCGCCAAATACGGTGATAATGGTTTGCGGTTACTTCTTTCCTGGCTTTTATCAGCGTAGGAATGACTTCCTCCGGAATGCCCTTTTGCTTTAGGATCCGGAATTCAACCGCCATGCCGTCCAACGCAGCCGCGGTAAGTCTTGGAACAGACAGGGCCCCTGCTGTAGCAGATCCTGTCTGAGCGGTAGAGGCCATGGGTCCTCTGATATTATTTCTGTAAGTTCTGGGTACCAAGCTCTTCTTGGCCCATCCGGAACCACGAGTATCGTTCTTACTCCTCGTTTTCTTATTATTCTCAGTACCTTTGGTATGAGAGGCAGAGGAGGGAATACATAAACCGATTGGTACACCCACGGTGTCACTAGAGCATCCACAGCTATTGCCTGAGGGTCCCTTGACCTGGCGCAATATCTAGTTTTTTGTTTAGGCGGGACGCCATCATGTCCACCTGTGGCCTTTCCCAACGGTTTACCAACAGTTGGAAAACTTCTGGATGAAGTCCCCACTCTCCCGGGTGTCGGTCGTGTCTGCTGAGGAAGTCTGCTTCCCAGTTGTCCACTCCCGGAATGAACACTGCTGACAGTGCTAAGACGTGATTTTCCGCCCATTGGAGAATCCTTGTGGCTTCTGCCATCGCCATCCTGCTTCTTGTGCTGCCCTGTCGGTTTACATGGGCGACTGCCGTGATGTTGTCTGATTGGATCAGTACCGGCTGGTTTTGAAGCAGAGGCCTTGCCAGACTTAGGGCATTGTAAATGGCCCTCAGTTCCAGAATATTTATGTGTAGGGACGACTCCTGACTTGACCAAAGTCCTTGGAAATTTCTTCCCTGTGTGACTGCCCCCCAGCCTCGAAGGCTGGCATCCGTGGTTACCAGGACCCAGTCCTGTATGCCGAATCTGCGGCCCTCTTGAAGATGAGCACTCTGCAGCCACCACAGTAGAGATACCCTGGTCCTTGGAGACAGGGTTATCAGCCGATGCATCTGAAGATGCGATCCCGACCACTTGTCAAAGAGGTCCCACTAAAAGGTTCTTGTATGGAACCTGCCGAATGGAATTTTGCTTCGTAAGAAGCTACCATTTTTCCCAGGACTCGTGTGCAGTGATGCACCGATACCTGTTTTAGTTTCAGGAGGTCTCCGACTAGAGATGACAGCTCCTTGGCTTTCTCCTGCGGGAGAAACACTTTTTTCTGTTCTGTCCAGAACCATCCCCAGGAACAGTAGGCGTGTGGTAGGAACCAGCTGTGACTTTGGAATGTATAGAATCCATCCGTGCTGTTGTAGCACTTCCCGAGATAGTGCTACTCCGACCAACAACTGCTCCTTGGACCTCGCCTTTATAAGGAGATCGTCCAAGTACGGGATAATTAAAACTCCCTTTTTTCGAAGGAGTATCATCATTTCTGCCATTACCTTGGTAAAGACCCTCGGTGCCGTGGACAGTCCAAACGGCAGTGTTTGGAATTGGTAATGACAATCCTGTACCACAAATCTGAGGTACTCCTGGTGAGGATGGTAAATGGGGACATGTAGGTAAGCATCCTTGATGTCCAGGGATACCATGTAATCCCCCTCCTCCAGGCTTGCAATAACCGCCCTGAGCGATTCCATCTTGAACTTGAATTTTTTTATGTATGTGTTCAAGGATTTCAAATTTAAAACGGGTCTCACCGAACCGTCCGGTTTCGGTACCACAAACAGTGTGGAATAGTAACCCCCTCCTTGTTGAAGTAGGGGCACCTTGACTATCACCTGCTGGAAATACAGCTTGTGAATTGCCTCTAGCACAGCCTCCCTGCCTGAGGGAGTTGTCGGCAAGGCAGATTTGAGGAAACGGCGGGGGGGAGACGCCTCGAATTCCAGCTTGTACCCCTGAGATACTACTTGAAGGATCCAGGGATCCACCTGTGAGCGAGCCCACTGATCGCTGAAATTTTTGAGGCGGCCTCCCACCGTACCTGGCTACGCCTGTGGAGCCCCCGCGTCATGCGGTGGACTCAGAGGAAGCGGGGGAAGAATTTTGATTCTGGGAACTGGCTGACTGGTGCAGCTTTTTCCCTCTTCCCTCGTCTCTGTGCAGAAAGGAAGCGCCTTTGACCCGCTTGCTTTTCTGAAGCCGAAAGGACTGTACCTGATAATACAGTGCTTTTCTTAGGCTGTGACGAAACCTGAGGTAAAAAATTTTCTTCCCAGCTGTTGCTGTGGATACGAGGTCCCAGAGACCATCCCCAAACAATTCCTCACCCTTATAAGGCTCTATGTGCCTTTTAAAGTCAGCATCACCTGTCCAGTGTCGGGTCTCTAATACCCTCCTGACAGAATGGACATTGCATTAATTCTGGATGCCAGCCGGCAAAATATCCCTCTGTGCATCCCTCATATATAAGACGACGTCTTATGTTCGCAAAATAGTATCCCTGTTTGACAGGGTTACAGACCACGCTGCAGCAGCACTATCTGCAGGTCTCAGTCTAGTACCTGAGTGTGTAAATACAGACGTCAGGCTAGCCTCCTGCTATTTATCAGCAGGTACCTTCAAAGTGGCCGTATCCTAAGACGGCAGTGCCACCTTTTTTGACAAACGTGTGAGCGCCTTATCCACCCTAGGGGATATCTCCCAGCGTAACTTATCCTCTGGCGGGAAAGGGAACGCCATCAGTAACTTTTTAGAAATTACCAGTTTCTTATCGGGGGAACCCACGCTTTTTCACACTTCATTCACTCATTTGATGGGGGAACAAAACACTGCCTGCTTTTTCTCCCCACACATAAAACCCTTTTTTAGTGGTACTTGGGTTAATGTCAGAAATGTGTAACACATTTTTTATTGCCGGGATCATGTAACGGATGTTCCTAGTGGATTGTGTATATGTCTCAACCTCGTCGACACTGGAGTCAGACTCCGTGTCGACATCTGTGTCTGCCATCTGAGGGAGCGGGCGTTTTTGAGCCCCTGATGGCCTTTGAGACGCCTGGGCAGGTGCGGGCTGAGAAGCCGGCTGTCCCATAGCTGTTACGTCATCCAGCCTTTTATGTAAGGAGTTTCGGTTAATACCTTCCACCTATCCATCCACTCTGGTGTCGGCCCACAGGGGGCGACATCCCATTTATCGGCATCTGCTCCGCCTCCACATAAGCCTCCTCATCAAACATGTCGACACAGCCGTACCGACATACCGCACACACACAGGGAATGCTCTGACTGAGGACAGGACCCCACACAGCCCTTTGGGGAGACAGAGAGAGAGTATGCCAGCACACACCAGAGCGCTATATAATGTAGGGATAAACACTATCACTGAGTGAATTTTCCCCAATAGCTGCTTGTATAAACAATATTGCGCCTAAATTTAGTGCCCCCCCTCTCTTTTTAACCCTTTGAGCCTGAAAACTACAGGGGAGAGCCTGGGGAGCTGTCTTCCAGCTACACTGTGAAAAGAAAATGGCGCCGGTGTGCCGAGGGAGATAGCTCCGCCCCTTTTTCGCTGACTTTTCTCCCGCTTTTTTATGGATTCTGGCAGGGGTAATTATCACATATATAGCCTCTGGGGCTATATATTGTGATTATTTTGCCAGCCAAGGTGTTTTTATTGCTGCTCAGGGCGCCCCCCCCCAGCGCCCTGCACCCTCAGTGACCGGAGTGTGAAGTGTGTATGAGGAGCAATGGCGCACAGCTGCAGTGCTGTGCGCTACCTTGGTGAAGACTGAAGTCTTCTGCCGCCGATTTTCCGGACCATCTTCATGCTTCTGGCTCTGTAAGGGGGACGGCGGCGCGGCTCCGGGAACGAACACCAAGGACGGGTCCTGCAGTCGATCCCTCTGGAGCTAATGGTGTCCAGTAGCCTAAGAAGCCCAAGCTAGCTGCAAGCAGGTAGGTTCGCTTCTTCTCCCCTTAGTCCCTCGTTGCAGTGAGCCTGTTGCCAGCAGGTCTCACTGTAAAATAAAAAACCTAACATGTACTTTCTTTCTAGGAGCTCAGGAGAGCCCCTAGTGTGCATCCAGCTCGGCCGGGCACAGAAATCTAACTGAGGTCTGGAGGAGGGGCATAGAGGGAGGAGCCAGTGCACACCAGATAGTACCTAATCTTTCTTTTAGAGTGCCCAGTCTCCTGCGGAGCCCGTCTATTCCCCATGGTCCTTACGGAGTTCCCAGCATCCACTAGGACGTCAGAGAAATTCAGATGCCATTTCACCTTCTTTTTGTCTAATGGAAAAGATTTTATTCCATTTGACAACAGTAGGGAAATATACTCCTAATTGCAGATTGATTTGTCGTACATTCTCCTGAGTGTACTCATCAGTGAGAGGTACTTCTGCGTCTAATCTACAATCAGTAATGAATTTCGCGAGATCAATATTGGAAGGTAAACATACTCGTAGCACTGTTCGCCAATCTTTGTTTGTGGGTTCGGTGGCATTACCTAACTCTTTAATGAACCTCTGGCATGCGACTAGATCCTTTCTGGGATCTGGAAATTCTGACATAATTGACCTCAATTCTGTCCGGGACCAGGGACAATGCATAGCAATGTTCCTGATGGGAGTGACTCCCTGAGCGTCAGTCCTCCCATTGGGGACTGCGATCACCCTGACAGGATTTAATTCAATTACGTCATTCTGAGTTGACTCAACAATCTGAGGTGCTATTGTCTCTGCATAATGTATGGTATTGTACTTACCTGTGGACACAACCTCCGCTAGGGGGCCTTACTACTGCTCTTGCTGGTTGGGCCGTGCCCACCTGAGTATTCTGTATGGTGGCTGCTAGGGAGAGTGCCGATATCGTGCTGGGCTCATCTTCCTGCTCGCAGTCCTGAGGAAAATTTAAAATGGGATACAACTGGCAAGGGTTAGCGTTAGTACATTTATCAACTATACTCTTATACGGATACCAATATGCCATTGTCTGTAGCCACTTTCTCCCCCACAATATACGGTGGTGGTGGTGCGGTTGCCATCATTTTCCTGCTAGGTTTGGAACCTGCTGCATGAGCTAATTCTCTTTGTATATCACCCTCTTGCTGCCATCAATTTAAACAATCTGTGTGTCTGACCCTTTGTTTTCGGGATTTTATCAGACATATCCTAATCCTTAAATTCTGCAATACCTCTGGTTCAAAACTGCCTACCTTAGGGAATGGTTACCTATCTTCCGCAGTCATTCATTGCATAAAACTTCTGTGTGTGAACCATACTTTTCACACATAATGAACCTCGTTGACCCCCTGGTTGAACGTCCCTTACTTGAGCAACTGGCCCCCATGATTTGCAGGTATTGCCCTTTCGGCTAATCCCACAAAAAACCAAAATACTCAATATAAGGCAACGGTGAAAGTTCTCTGAGCGCTCTTCACCCGCTTACCGCCCACGTTGGCCAGTACTACCATACACTGTCGATAGCGAAGGCAATGTACCCAACTTAGGGACCCTATGTAACCTCTATTTACTGGAAGTTTCTGGGAATAACTTACCCTTTCCAGTAAATATAGGCCGTTGGAGATTTCCTGAGAGAGGCCAGCGAAAACTCCCTAAACCTTTATTATACACAAATCACGCTTGCGTATGCTATATACAGCGCTAATGATACCGCGATTTTACGCAAAGCTCGTAAAAAGGTCATCACGTTGCGCTAAATATTGCACCCACGAACGCGCGGTCCAATCGCACAGCGTATAGGTACTTGTTACTTATCCGCCGTACGACCACTGGAATCGAATCACAAGCTGCGAAACCTCAGCCGGAGCGTATAAAAAAAAACTAAATGGGTAAACCTCGCTAACCCCCTGGGCCGCGGTACTCTAACACAATTGGCTACCTTGCTCCTTTGTTCTTAAATCTATATTTAACATGAGTCAGCTGCCTCACGCCACCAAGTCTCCACTCACTTGATGTACCACTCGACAGGATCCCGAATTCCTGGGGTCCACTACGTTCACTGTTACGTTCGCTCACTCACGTTCGCTCACTCAAATACACTTTGGTTTTTCTGTACAGAAAATTATCTTTCATTCAGATAAACAGCTTTACTCCTAGAGGCAATACAGTAAAAAAGGTTTTACTGTCCCGCCCCTAAACTAAACTATACTATCGTGTAATTTGTACTTAGCGGTCGTACCCTTACGCACGTTGCGTAAACACGCGACCGTGCGTATGTCTTTACGTTGCGTACACAGTCCCGTACTTTGTCCGAGACACGTGTACAAAAACCGTACGTCCGCAATAGTACAAATCCCACACTTCTATAAATGTAAGCGATATTACCTATAATCGCTCACTTAACACAACACAGTTTCTTTCTGTATAAACCTTTTTAACTAGGCCAGACTGTGTTTGTGTTTTACGTTTACTTCCTTAATATTTATTCTATATTTTAACTAAATAGCAACAAATTTCTCCGTGTTTTTTTTTTACACAGGTCTAAATGAATCTAGTAATCAGTACTTATGGCAACAATGTGAGCGGGTATACAGAGTACAGGTGTACGCTTGTGTTGTGTGCGCATTTGGCGCCAAACAGAAATTCACAGACTTTTTTAAATAGCTTTGCGTATTTACTTTACGGGTCCCACCAGCATCCCTACAAACCATGCAGAGCAGACGCCATCTAATCAGCAATAAAATAGGGTTTCCAGTGTATCCGCCGGCCAGAAAAAGGTTTACGTAGGATACCTGTCCGCCCTTTGCTGATAGATAAAGTCTGCTGTAACCTGCTAGGCTGCGGGTATGTGGAAAAACCGGACGATGCCCCCAATTGATAATGTCGATTTTATCTTAAAACATAAAGCTATACCTTTAAACACACTTTCTCTAACGTCCTAGTGGATGCTGGGGACTCCGTAAGGACCATGGGGAATAGACGGGCTCCGCAGGAGACTGGGCACTCTATGAAAGATTTAGTACTACTGGTGTGCACTGGCTCCTCCCTCTATGCCCCTCCTCCAGACCTCAGTTAGAATCTGTGCCCGGTAGGAGCTGGGTGCATTTTAGTGAGCTCTCCTGAGCTTGCTATTAAGAAAGTATTTTAGTTAGGTTTTTTATTTTCAGAGAGCTTATGCTGGCAACAGACTCTCTGCTACGTGGGACTGAGGGGAGAGAAGCAAACCTACTAACTGCGGCTAGGTTGCGCTTCTTAGGCTACTGGACACCATTAGCTCTAGAGGGATCGAACACAGGAACTTAACCTTGGTCGTCCGTTCCCGGAGCCGCGCCGCCGTCCCCATCGCAGAGCCAGAAGACAGAAGCCGGCGGTTTGAAGCAAGAAGACGTCAAAATCGGCGGCAGAAGACTCCTGTCTTCATATGAGGTAGCGCACAGCACTGCAGCTGTGCGCCATTGCTCCCACACTAACCCACACACTCCGGTCACTGTAGGGTGCAGGGCGCAGGGGGGGGGGGCGCCCTGGGCAGCAATTGAGTACCTCCTGGCAAAAAGCAGCATATATACAGCTGGGCACTGTAATATGCATGAGCCCCCGCCATTATTTTTTACACAAAATCGCGGGACAGAAGCCCGCCGCTGAGGGGGCGGGGCTTCTTCCTCAGCACTCACCAGCGCCATTTTCTCTCCACAGCTCCGCTGAGAGGAAGCTCCCCAGGCTCACCCCTGCAGAAGCACGATAGAAGAGGGTGAAAAAGAGAGGGGGGGCACATAAATTTGGCGTAAAAACAATATATACAGCAGCTACTGGGTTAACACTAAGTTACTGTGTGATTCCTGGGTCATATAGCGCTGGGGTGTGTGCTGGCATACTCTCTCTCTGTCTCTCCAAAGGGCCTTGTGGCCCTTTGTGTGTGGGCCATCCCCTGTGTGTGTGGTGTGTCGGTACGTGTGTGTCGACATGTCTGAGGTAAAAGGCTCCTCTAAGGAGGAGATAGAGCAAATATGTGTGTGAGAGGGTGTCTCCGTCGACAACGCCGACACCTGTTTGGATATGTGTAAGTGCTAAGGTGAATTTATTGCACAAAAGATTAGAGAACAGACAGGAAATCTACCCATGTCTGTCCCTATGGCGCAGAGACCTTCAGAGTCTCACAATGCTCACTATCCAAAATAATAAACACTGACATCGACACGGAGTTTGACTCCAGTGTCGACTACGATAATGCAAAGTTACAGCCAAAATGGCAGAAAAGTATTCAATATATGATTATTGTAATAAAAGATGATTTGCATATCACTGATGACTCATTTGTCCCTGACACAAGGGTACACATGTTTAAGGGGAAGAAAGCTGAGGTAAATTTCCCTCCTCTCATGAGGAAAAAGAGCGGGAATCTCCAGACAAGAGACTGCAGCTTCCCACATAGAATTCTCAGGCAGTATCCTTTCCCCACTAGGGCCAGGATGTGATGGGAATCTTCCCCTAGGGTGTCACGTTTGCCCAGAAGGTAGCCCTAGCTATTCTCAGGGATCCTGCAGATAGCGTGCACATTCTGGTACACTACTCAGACCGGCGATTGTGTCGGCATGGGTTTATAGCGCTGGGGCGGCGTGGACAGGTACCTTATCAGCAGAAATTGAGACCCTAGTATGTATATATATATATATATGTATATGTATATAGAGAGATATGTATATATATTAAAGATGCTGTCTTAAGAGATATATATAATCAAATATGCCCAAAGAGACATGAGTATACTGGGTCCTAGAGTCAAAGCTATGTCGATTTCTGCTTGACGTGTCCTGTAGAATATGCAATGGACAGATGATGCCAACTTAAGTGGCATATGGAAGGCTGAGGATTGTGTGGAGAAGGGTTCTCGGACCTGGTCTCCACGGCTATAGCTGGTAATTCGGATATTTTGCCTTATATTCCTGCACAGCCTAGGAAAGCACGTCATTATCAAATGCAGCTTTTCGAACAAAGAAACAAGAAAGTCCGAGATGCGTCCTTTCTTGCCAGAGGCGGGGCCAGAGGAAAGAAGCTGCACAACACAGCTAGTTCCCAGGAACAGAAGTCCTCCCCGGCCTCTAAGAAAATCCACCGCATGTCGCTGGGGCTCCACAGACGGAGCTAGGCCCGGTGGGGGCACGCTTTCGTAAGTTCTGCAACAATAGTGGGTTCACTCCCTGTTAGATCCCTGGGCAATAGATATTGTGTCTCAGGGATACAAGCTGGACTTTGAGAAGATGCCTCCTCACTGACGGTCCTGCCGGCTTCTCCCCACGAGAGGGAAAATAAGAATTTACTTACCGATAATTCTATTTCTCGTAGTCCGTAGTGGATGCTGGGGACTCCGTCAGGACCATGGGGATTAGCGGCTCCGCAGGAGACAGGGCACAAAAGTAAAAGCTTTAGGACTAGGTGGTGTGCACTGGCTCCTCCCCCTATGACCCTCCTCCAAGCCTCAGTTAGGATACTGTGCCCGGACGAGCGTACACAATAAGGAAAGATTTTGAATCCCGGGTAAGACTCATACCAGCCACACCAATCACACTGTACAACTTGTGATCTGAACCCAGTTAACAGCATGATAACAGAGGAGCCTCTGAAAAGATGGCTCACAACAATAATAACCCGATTTTTGTAACAATAACTATGTACAAGTATTGCAGACAATCCGCACTTGGGATGGGCGCCCAGCATCCACTACGGACTACGAGAAATAGAATTATCGGTAAGTAAATTCTTATTTTCTCTGACGTCCTAAGTGGATGCTGGGGACTCCGTCAGGACCATGGGGATTATACCAAAGCTCCCAAACGGGCGGGAGAGTGCGGATGACTCTGCAGCACCGAATGAGAGAACTCCAGGTCCTCCTCAGCCAGAGTATCAAATTTGTAGAATTTAGCAAACGTGTTTGCCCCTGACCAAGTAGCAGCTCAGCAAAGTTGTAAAGCCGAGACCCCTCGGGCAGCCGCCCAAGATGAGCCCACCATCCTTGTGGAATGGGCATTTACAGATTTTGGCTGTGGCAGGCCTGCCACAGAATGTGCAAGCTGAATTGTACTACAAATCCAACGAGCAATCGTCTGCTTAGAAGCAGGAGCACCAAGCTTGTTGGGTGCATACAGGATAAACAGCGAGTCAGTTTTCCTGACTCCAGCCGTCCTGGAAATATATATTTTCAGGGCCCTGACAACATCTAGTAACTTGGAGTCCTCCAAGTCCCTAGTAGCCGCAGGCACCACAATAGGTTGGTTCAGGTGAAACGCTGACACCACCTTAGGGAGAAACTGGGGACGAGTCCGCAGTTCTGCCCTGTCCGAATGGAAAATCAGATATGGGCTTTTGTGAGACAAAGCCGCTAATTCTGACACTCGCCTGGCCGAGGCCAGGGCCAACAGCATGGTCACTTTCCATGTGAGATATTTCAAATCCACAGATTTGAGCGGTTCAAACCAATGTGATTTGAGGAATCCCAGAACTACGTTGAGATCCCACGGTGCCACTGGAGGCACAAAAGGGGGTTGTATATGCAGTACTCCCTTGACGAATGTCTGGACTTCAGGAACTGAAGCCAATTCTTTCTGGAAGAAAATCGACAGGGCCGAAATTTGAACCTTAATGGACCCCAATTTGAGGCTCATAGACACTCCTGTTTGCAGGAAATGCAGGAATCGACCGAGTTGAAATTCCTCCGTGGGGGCCTTCCTGGCCTCACACCACGCAACATATTTTCGCCAAATGCGGTGATAATGTTGTGCGGTCACCTCCTTCCTGGCTTTGACCAGGGTAGGTATGACCTCTTCCGGAATGCCTTTTTCCCTTAGGATCCGGCGTTCAACCGCCATGCCGTCAAACGCAGCCGCGGTAAGTCTTGGAACAGACAGGGTCCTTGCTGAAGCAAGTCCCTTCTTAACGGCAGAGGCCATGGGTCCTCTGTGAGCATCTCTTGAAGTTCCGGGTACCAAGTCCTCCTTGGCCAATCCGGAGCCACGAGTATAGTTCTTACTCCTCTCCGTCTTATAATTCTCAGTACCTTGGGTATGAGAGGAAGAGGAGGGAACACATACACTGACTGGTACACCCACGGTGTTACCAGAGCGTCCACAGCTATTGCCTGAGGGTCCCTTGACCTGGCGCAATACCTGTCCAGTTTTTTGTTGAGGCGGGACGCCATCATGTCCACCTTTGGTTTTTCCCAATGGTTCACAATCATGTGGAAGACTTCCGTGTGAAGTCCCCACTCTCCCGGGTGGAGGTCGTGCCTGCTGAGGAAGTCTGCTTCCCAGTTGTCCACTCCCGGAATGAACACTGCTGACAGTGCTATCACATGATTTTCCGCCCAGCGAAGAATCCTTGCAGCTTCTGCCATTGCCCTCCTGCTTCTTGTGCCGCCCTGTCTGTTTACGTGGGCGACTGCCGTGATGTTGTCCGACTGGATCAGCACCGGCTGACCTTGAAGCAGAGGTCTTGCTAGGCATAGAGCATTGTAAATTGCCCTTAGCTCCAGTATATTTATGTGGAGAGAAGTCTCTAGACTTGACCACGTTCCCTGGAAATTTCTTCCCTGTGTGACTGCTCCCCAGCCTCTCAGGCTGGCATCCGTGGTCACCAGGATCCAATCCTGAATGCCGAATCTGCGGCCCTCTAGTAGATGAGCACTCTGCAGCCACCACAGAAGAGACACCCTTGTCCTCGGAGACAGGGTTATCCGCTGATGCATCTGAAGATGCGATCCGGACCATTTGTCCAGCAGATCCCACTGAAAAGTTCTTGCGTGAAATCTGCCGAATGGAATCGCTTCGTAAGAAGCCACCATTTTTCCCAGGACCCTTGTGCAATGATGCACTGACACTTTTCCTGGTTTTAGAAGGTTCCTGACTAGCTCGGATAACTCCCTGGCTTTCTCCTCCGGGAGAAACACCTTTTTCTGGACTGTGTCCAGAATCATCCCTAGGAACAGCAGACGTGTCGTCGGGATCAGCTGCGATTTTGGAATATTTAGAATCCACCCGTGCTGTTGTAGCAGTACCCGAGATAGTGCTACTCCGACCTCCAACTGTTCCCTGGACTTTGCCCTTATCAGGAGATCGTCCAAGTAAGGGATAATTAAGATGCCTTTTCTTCGAAGAAGAATCATCATTTCGGCCATTACCTTGGTAAAGACCCGGGGTGCCGTGGACAATCCAAACGGCAGCGTCTGAAACTGATAATGACAGTTCTGTACTACGAACCTGAGGTACCCTTGGTGAGAAGGGCAAATTGGGACATGAAGGTAAGCATCCTTGATGTCCAGGGACACCATATAGTCCCCTTCTTCCAGGTTCGCTATCACTGCTCTGAGTGACTCCATCTTGAATTTGAACCTTTGTATGTAAGTGTTCAAAGATTTCAGATTTAGAATAGTTCTCACCGAGCCGTCTGGCTTCGGTACCACAAATAGTGTGGAATAATACCCCTTTCCCTGTTGTAGGAGGGGTACTTTGATTATCACCTGCTGGGAATACAGCTTGTGAATTGCTTCCAATACTGCCTCCCTGTCGGAGGGAGACGTTGGTAAAGCAGACTTCAGGAACCTGCGAGGGGGAGACGTCTCGAATTCCAATCTGTACCCCTGGGATACTACCTGTAGGATCCAGGGGTCCACTTGCGAGTGAGCCCACTGCGCGCTGAAACTCTTGAGACGACCCCCCACCGCACCTGAGTCCGCTTGTAAGGCCCCAGCGTCATGCTGAGGACTTGGCAGAAGCGGTGGAGGGCTTCTGTTCCTGGGAAGAGACTGTCTGCTGCAGTCTTTTTCCCTTTCCTCTACCCCGGGGCAGATATGACTGGCCTTTTGCCCGCTTGCCCTTATGGGGACGAAAGGACTGAGGCTGAAAAGACGGTGTCTTTTTCTGCTGAGAGGTGAGTTGGGGTAAAAAGGTGGATTTTCCAGCTGTTGCCGTGGCCACCAGGTCCGAAAGACCGACCCCAAATAACTCCTCCCCTTTATACGGCAGTACTTCCATATGCCGTTTGGAATCCGCATCACCTGACCACTGTCGTGTCCATAAACATCTTCTGGCAGAAATGGACATCGCACTTACTCTTGATGCCAGGGTGCAAATATCCCTCTGTGCATCACGCATATATAGAAACGCATCTTTTAAACGCTCTATAGTCAATAAAATACTGTCCCTGTCCAGGGTATCAATATTTTCAGTCACGGACTCCGACCACGCCACCCCAGCGCTGCACATCCAGGCTGAGGCAATCGCTTATCGCAGTATAACACCAGTATGTGTGTATATACTTTTTAGGACATTTTCCAGCTTCCTATCAACTGGCTCCTTGAGGGCGGCCGTATCAGGAGACGGTAACGCCACTTGTTTTGATAAGCGTGTGAGTGCCTTATCCACCCTAGGGGGTGTTTCCCAACGCGCCCTTACTTCTGGCGGGAAAGGGTATAATGCCAATAATTTCTTAGATATCAGCAATTTTTTATCGGGGGAGACCCACGCATCATCACACACTTCATTTAATTCTTCTGATTCAGGAAAAACTACGGGTAGTTTTTTCACACCCCACATAATACCCTTTTTTGTGGTACTTGTAGTATCAGAAATATGCAAAGCCTCCTTCATTGCCGTGATCATGTAACGTGTGGCCCTACTGGAAAATACGTTTGTTTCATCACCGTCGACACTGGAGTCAGTGTCTGTGTCTGTGTCGACCGACTGAGGTAATGGGCGCTTTAGAGCCCCTGACGGTGTTTGAGACGCCTGGACAGGCACTAACTGACTTGCCGGCTGTCTCATGTCGTCAACAGTTTTTTGTAAAGTGCTGACACTATCACGTAATTCCTTAAATAAGACCATCCAGTCAGGTGTCGACTCCCTAGGGGGTGACATCACTAATACAGGCAATTGCTCCGCCTCCACACCATTTTCCTCCTCATACATGTCGACACACGCGTACCGACACACAGCACACACACAGGGAATGCTCTGATAGAGGACAGGACCCCACTAGCCCTTTGGGGAGACAGAGGGAGAGTTTGCCAGCACACACCAGAGCGCTATATATGTATAGGGACAACCTTATAAATAAGTGTTTCTCCCTTATAGCTGCTATATATGTTTTTATATGCCAAATTAGTGCCCCCCCCCCCTCTCTTTTTTACCCTGTTTCTGTAGTGCAGGACTGCAGGGGAGAGTCAGGGAGACGTCCTTCCAGCGGAGCTGTGAGGGAAAATGGCGCTTGTGTGCTGAGGAGATAGGCTCCGCCCCCTTCACGGCGGCCTTTCTCCCGCTTTTTATGAGGTAAAATGGCAGGGGTTAAATACATCCATATAGCCCAGGAGCTATATGTGATGTATTTTTTACCATAAATAGTGTTTTCATTGCGTCTCAGGGCGCCCCCCCCCCAGCGCCCTGCACCCTCAGTGACCGGAGTGTGAAGTGTGCTGAGAGCAATGGCGCACAGCTGCAGTGCTGTGCGCTACCTTTCTTGAAGACAAGATGCCTTCTGCCGCCGATTTCTGGACCTCTTCACTCTTCTGGCTCTGTAAGGGGGCCGGCGGCGCGGCTCCGGGACCCATCCATGGCTGGGCCTGTGATCGTCCCTCTGGAGCTAATGTCCAGTAGCCAAGAAGCCCAATCCACTCTGCACGCAGGTGAGTTCGCTTCTTCTCCCCTTAGTCCCTCGATGCAGTGAGCCTGTTGCCAGCAGGACTCACTGAAAATAAAAAAAACCTAAGTCTATACTTTTATTCTAAGCAGCTCAGGAGAGCTACCTAGATTGCACCCTTCTCGGCCGGGCACAAAAACCTAACTGAGGCTTGGAGGAGGGTCATAGGGGGAGGAGCCAGTGCACACCACCTAGTCCTAAAGCTTTTACTTTTGTGCCCTGTCTCCTGCGGAGCCGCTAATCCCCATGGTCCTGATGGAGTCCCCAGCATCCACTTAGGACGTCAGAGAAACAGGGTTAACTGCGATTCACAAATTGTATCTTCAACAGGTGGTGGTCAAGGTTCCCCTCCTTCGACAAGGAGGGGGTTATTATTCGACCATGTGGTAGTCCCGAAACCAGACGGTTCGGTCAGACCCATATTGAATTTAAAATCCCTGAACATATACCTGAAAAGGATCAAGTTCAAGATGGAATCGCTAAGAGCGGTCGTTACAAGCCTGAAAGGGGGAGATTTTATCGTGACTCGGGACATAAAGGAGGCATACCTTCATGTCCCCATTTATCCACCTCATCAGGCGTACCTCAGAATTGCGGTACGGGATTGTCATTACCAATTTCAGACGTTGCCGTTTGGTCTCTCCACGGCCTCGAGAATATTCACCAAGGTAATGGCGGAAATGATGGTGCTCCTGCGGAAGCAAGGTGTCACTATTATCACGTACTTGGACGATCTCGTCATAAAAGCGAGATCAAGAGAGCAGTGGCTGAACAGCGTATCACTTTCTCTGGAAGTGTAACGGCAACACGGCTGGATTCTATATATTCCAAAGTCGCAGTTGGTTCCTACAGCTCATCTGCCTCTCCTAGGCATGATCCTTGACACAGACCAGAAAAGGGTTTATCTCCCGATAGAGAGAGCTCAGGAGCTCGTGACACTGGTCAGGAATCTATTAAAACCAAAACAGGTGTCAGTGCATCACTGCACTCGAGTCCTGGGAAGGATGGTGGCATCATACGAGGCCATTCCTTTCGGCAGGTTCCATGAGAGAACCTTCTAATGAGACTTACTGGACAAAGTGGTCCGGATCACATCTTTCGATGCATCGGTAAATCACCCTATCCCCCGGGGCCAGGGTGCCTCTCCGGTGGTGACTGCAGAGTACTCACCTTCTCGAGGGCCGCAGGTTCGGCATTCAGGACTGGGTCCTGGTGACCACGGATGCAAGCCTCCGAGGGTGGGGGGCAGTCACTCAGGGAAGAAACTTCCAAGGGCTGGGGTCAAGTCAGGAGACTTGCCGTCACATCAATATCCTGGAACTAAGGGCTATATACAACGCCCTGAGTCAAGCGGAGCCTCTGCTTCGCAACCAACCGGTGCTGATTCAGTCAGACAACATCACCGCAGTGGCTCATGTAAACCGCCAGGGCGGCACAAGAAGCAGGGTGGCGATGGCGGAAGCCACCAGGATTCTTCGTTGGGCGGAGAATCACGTGCAAGCACTGTCAGCAGTGTTCATTCCGGGAGTGGACAACTGGGAAGCAGACTTCCTCAGCAGGCACGACCTCCACCCGGGAGAGTGGGGACTTCATCAAGAAGTCTTCACGCAGATTACAAATTGTTAGGGTCTCCTGCCCTGTGCTGCCACGTCGTCATGGCAACCGGGAGACAAGTGCTAGCGGAGTAACCTGAGCGCAGCTGATACTCCGGTTCGGGTCTTTTGCTGTGCAGTGGTTACAGGCTCTGTGCACGGCAGGGGATCCGGTGCTGGTTTTTGTGCCCACAGTCTGTGAGGTCTGAGTGGGGCGTGGACAGCACCTGCTTTATAAGGCCTCTTCTCAGGTTAAGCAGATGCTGCTGAATCTTTGTTGGTTAGTCAGTTCCTGAAAGTTAGCCAGTACTGTGTAGCTTTGTATTTGTTGTTGCTTACTGCAAATAGGCCTGGGGATTTGGTACTACACTCTGCCAATCCAGACCTAGCAGTAAGACTGGAGTCAGTCGTTTAGCTTGCTGGGGTTCTTTTACTACTCTGTGAACTTAGCAAGTTTGCGGCTGTATTCTAAGACTTACCTGCCTAAATCCTGTCTCACTGTGCAAGGTGTCAGGTGTCAGTTTAGTGGCAGTAAGCTGAACCTGTGCACTGCAAGTGAGAATTAGGATTGTGGAGACTCTCCTTGTGTCTATCATTCCATCTCTGACCAAGGAGTTTACTGCCACACCCGTTGGTAACCCTTTAGGGTTTTGCTGTTGCCCTTAGCAACAGCATTTCGGGTTCTCTACGTATTAAAACACAACATCTTGCTTTTCCCATCTGAGCATTACTAATACTAGGGAGACACCCAGTTCCTTAGCCTCTGGGCTTCTCTGTTCACTTTGTGTGTATTTTGTTACCCTATCACCTTCTGTGTCTGTCTGTGAGTTCATTTGCTTTGCATACCTATCCGTTCAGACACCAGTACATTCCTGCAGGCACTGGTGTGCATAACAGTTCAAACACCAGTACATTCCTGCAGGCACTGGAGTGCATAACAGTTCTGACACCAGTACATTCCTGCAGGCACTGGTGTGCATAACATATTCAGCAGCCTAATACTCCTGTTGAAATTTTGTGGGAATATGGAGCATACCCCTCAAAATACGTTGCAACAGGTGGTCGATCAGGTGCAGGTCCTGACTCGACAATTTAATGATTTGTCCATTAAAATGCACACCTCCCAGGCCGCTGGCGGAGCTCCCGCAGCAGCAGCAACTTCAGGGGTTAAGGAGCCGAAAGTAAATCTCCCGGATCGTTTTTCTGGAGATCGCTCGCAGTTCTTTTGTTTCAAGGAGAGCTGCAAGCTATACTTCCGGCTTAGGCCTCAGTCTTCTGGGTCGGAGATTCAGCGGGTGGGCATAGTGATTTCCTTGCTACAAGGAGACCCACAGGTCTGGGCATATGGGTTGCAGCCTGACTGTCCGTCGCTTAAAAGTGTTGATGCTTTTTTTACGGCACTGGGCATGTTGTATGATGACCCTGACAAGACGGCCTCAGCCGAGGCTCAGATTTCGATCCTTAAGCAAGGGCGAAGGCCAGTTGAGGTTTACTGTACGGAGTTTCGGAGGTTGGCCCATGATACCCAGTGGAATGACCCAGCCCTGAGACACCAGTACCGAAGAGGTCTTTCTAACCAGATAAAGGACCAACTGGTACAATATCCCTTGCCTGATAGCTTGGATCAGCTCATGCAGTTATCCATCCGGGTGGATAGACGGCTGACAGAGCGTAGGCTTGAAAGGGAGACTGAGGTTTCCTTCTTTCCCAAGGGAACCTCAGACTCTGAGGAATTTTCCGAGGAGCCTATGCAGATTGGGGCTACCCGCCTCTCCTCGCGTGAGAAGACGCGGAGGAGACAGCAGGGGTTGTGTTTGTACTGTGGGAATAAAGGTCATGTGGTAGTATCATGCCCAGAAAAGCCGGAAAACTTCAGGGCCTGAGGGTGATGGGAAATATCCTGTCAGGCCAGAAGTCAGAATTTCCCAAGAAGACTTTTATCATTCCGGTGACCTTGAAGATCCTCGGTCAAACTGTTAAGACTGAGGCCTTTGTGGACAGTGGGGCCGACGGGATTTTTATGGACCGCCAATTCGCCCTGAAACACTCTGTTCCCTTAGTACCCTTGGCATCGGAAATTGAGATTTGTGGGTTAAACGGGGAACCATTATCCCAAGGTAAAATTACCTCTTGCACTAGCCAGATTTCTTTGTTTATTGGAGCCACACACTCTGAAAAATTGTCCTTTTATGTGACTGTCTGTACTTTTGCCCCATTGGTGTTGGGGTTACCCTGGTTAAGGGCCCACAATCCTCAATTTGACTGGGTCTCTGGGGAGATTCTTAGTTGGGGTACTGATTGTTTCAGGAGTTGCTTGAGCCTTCCAATGAGGCTTTCGCAGCTAAGTTTGCCAGGATTGCCAGGGTGTTATGCAGATTTTGCGGACGTGTTCTCCAAAAAAGTTGCAGAGGTACTACCTCCCCATCGCCCCTATGACTGTGCCATTGATTTGTTGCCAAATGCTAAGCTTCCCAAGAGCAGGTTGTACTCCCTGTCACGTCCTGAGACTCAGGCTATGGCAGAGTA
Source organism: Pseudophryne corroboree (assembly GCF_028390025.1). NCBI lineage: Eukaryota > Metazoa > Chordata > Amphibia > Anura > Myobatrachidae > Pseudophryne > Pseudophryne corroboree. Next base: position 129,877,872 of record NC_086448.1, read on the forward strand.
CATTCAGGAGAACTTGGCTAAGGGATTTATCAGACCTTCACAGTCTCCAGTTGGGTCGGGGTTCTTCTTCGTGGGTAAAAAGGACGGTTCGTTGCGACCCTGCATCGACTTCAGGGAATTGAACCGTATCACGATTAAAAACTCATACCCACTGCCTCTCATTTCGGTCTTGTTTGACCAGCTTCGTACTGCCACCATTTTTTCTAAGATTGACCTACGCGGTGCGTACAATCTAATCCGAATAAGAGAGGGGGATGAATGGAAGACTACCTTTAATACCCACTCAGGGCATTATGAATATTTGGTGATGCCTTTTGGGCTCTGTAATGCCCCGGCAGTCTTCCAGGATTTCATGAATGATGTGCTCAGGGAATATTTGGATAGATTCTTAGTTGTATACTTAGATGACATCCTAATCTTCTCCCATTCCCTGGAGGAACATCGGAAGCATGTACGCTTAGTCCTCCAGAAACTCAGAGACCACCGGCTTGGGGCGAAGCTGGAGAAGTGCGAATTTGAAGTTCAGCAAATCGCATTTCTAGGATATATTATCTCCCCAGAAGGTTTCCAAATGGAGGGTTCCAAGGTACAGGCAGTCCTGGATTGGGTGCAGCCCACTAGTTTGAAGGCGCTTCAGCGTTTCCTGGGCTTTGCGAATTTTTATAGACGATTTATCGCTGGATTTTCGTCTATAGTGGCGCCTTTGGTGGCACTCACTAAGAAAGGGGCGGATGTTGCTCACTGGTCTTGTGAGGCTAAAGCGGCTTTTGCCCGTCTCAAAAGGGCATTTGTATCGGCCAAGGTGCTGCGACACCCAGATCCAGAGCGTCCTTTTGTGGTGGAGGTGGATGCCTCTGAGATGGGTATTGGGGCAGTGCTTTCTCAGATGGGAGTGTCTGATAATCGCCTTCATCCCTGTGCTTACTTTTCCCGTAAATTTTCGCCTGCCGAGATGAATTATGACGTGGGTAACCGGGAATTGTTGGCTATTAAGGATGCACTCGAGGAGTGGAGACACTGGCTTGAGGGGGCTAAGTTTGTGGTCTCAATTCTCACCGACCATAAGAATCTGGCATATTTAGAGTCAGCGAAGCGTCTCAATGCCAGGCAGGCACGATGGGCTTTGTTTTTTGCTCGCTTTAATTTTTTGATAACATATCGCCCTGGGTCAAAAAACATCAAGGCTGATGCGCTCTCGCGGAGTTTTGCTCCAATCCAGGAGACCACCGAGGAGCCGTTGCCCATTGTGTCCCCATCATGTATTAAAGTGGGCATTACCCAGGACCTCTTATCATTAGTCCTTAGAGCACAGGAGCAGGCTCCTCCAGACCTTCCGGTAGGTCTTTTGTTTGTGCCTCCTAGGTTAAGACAGCGAGTGTTCCTGGAATTCCATGCCAAGAAGTCGGCAGGTCACCCGGGTATTGCCAGAACTCGGGAGTTGCTATCTAGGGCGGTGTGGTGGCCATCGGTGGCTAAGGATGTGGATCAGTGGGTTCGGGCATGTGACATCTGTGCCCGAAATAAGACTCCTAGAGGGGTTCCTGTTGGCCCATTACATCCACTCTCTATCCCATCTAAGCCATGGACCCACATTTCAATGGATTTTGTGGTGGACTTGCCCAAATCCTCGGGGATGACAGCCATCTGGGTTGTCGTTGACAGGTTTTCGAAGATGGCGCACTTCGTTCCACTGGTTGGGCTGCCATCGGCCAGACGCCTGTCTGAATTATTTATGCTGCATGTTGTGCGTCTCCACGGGTTGCCACTTGATGTGGTCTCTGACCGCGGATCCCAGTTTGTGGCCAAATTCTGGAGGGCATTTTGTTCCGATCTCCAGATTTCTGTCAGCTTGTTGTCAGGCTACCATCCGCAGTCTAATGGGCAGACTGAAAGGGTGAACCAGTCCTTGGAGCAGTTCCTCAGGTGTTATGTCTCCAAGTGTCAGACTGACTGGGTTGCTCATCTGTCCATGGCGGAGTTTGCCTATAACAACGCGGCTCACTCTGCTACAGGGATCTCTCCCTTCCTTTGTGTGTATGGGCATCATCCTAAGGCCAATTCTTTTGACCCCCTGGACTCCACGCCTGGTGGTTCCTCTGTGGTTTCGGTCCTTAGAGGTATTTGGCGGAAAGTGAAGAAAGCCCTTGTGTCTGTGTCATTAGTGACCAAAAGGGTTTTTGATAAGCGGAAAAGACCCTGCAGCTTCAAATTAGGAGACTGCGTCTGGTTGTCTACCAAGAATTTGAAGTTGAGACAGCCATCTCATAAGTTAGGCCCCCGGTTCATCGGCCCTTATAAGATCACCAGGGTTATCAATCCGGTGGCATTTCAGTTAGATCTGCCCCGTTCTTTGGGTATCAATAAAACATTTCATTGTTCCCTTTTAAAACGGGCAATTAGTAATCCTTCTTCCAGTGGAAGACCTTCCCCTCTTCTGATACGTGGCCAGAGGGAGTTTGTTGTTGAAAGGATTCTTGACTCCAAGATGGTTCGGGGTCGGCTGTCATTTTTGGTGCACTGGAAGGGGTATGGCCCGGAGGAGCGGTCGTGGGTGCGCAGTTGTGATCTTCATGCCCCCAGACTGATACGCTCTTTCTTCTCGCAGTTCCCCGATAAACCCGGTGGTAGGGGTTCTTTGACCCCTCGTCAGAGGGGGGGTACTGTTAGGGTCTCCTGCCCTGTGCTGCCACGTCATCATGGCAACCGGGAGACAAGTGCTAGCGGAGTAACCTGAGCGCAGCTGATACTCCGGTTCGGGTCTTTTGCTGTGCAGTGGTTACAGGCTCTGTGCACGGCAGGGGATCCGGTGCTGGTTTTTGTGCCCACAGTCTGTGAGGTCTGAGTGGGGCGTGGACAGCACCTGCTTTATAAGGCCTCTTCTCAGGTTAAGCAGATGCTGCTGAATCTTTGTTGGTTAGTCAGTTCCTGAAAGTTAGCCAGTACTGTGTAGCTTTGTATTTGTTGTTGCTTACTGCAAATAGGCCTGGGGATTTGGTACTACACTCTGCCAATCCAGACCTAGCAGTAAGACTGGAGTCAGTCGTTTAGCTTGCTGGGGTTCTTTTACTACTCTGTGAACTTAGCAAGTTTGCGGCTGTATTCTAAGACTTACCTGCCTAAATCCTGTCTCACTGTGCAAGGTGTCAGGTGTCAGTTTAGTGGCAGTAAGCTGAACCTGTGCACTGCAAGTGAGAATTAGGATTGTGGAGACTCTCCTTGTGTCTATCATTCCATCTCTGACCAAGGAGTTTACTGCCACACCCGTTGGTAACCCTTTAGGGTTTTGCTGTTGCCCTTAGCAACAGCATTTCGGGTTCTCTACGTATTAAAACACAACATCTTGCTTTTCCCATCTGAGCATTACTAATACTAGGGAGACACCCAGTTCCTTAGCCTCTGGGCTTCTCTGTTCACTTTGTGTGTATTTTGTTACCCTATCACCTTCTGTGTCTGTCTGTGAGTTCATTTGCTTTGCATACCTATCCGTTCAGACACCAGTACATTCCTGCAGGCACTGGTGTGCATAACAGTTCAAACACCAGTACAGTCCTGCAGGCACTGGAGTGCATAACAGTTCTGACACCAGTACATTCCTGCAGGCACTGGTGTGCATAACACAAATCGATGGGAACTGCCACAGGTGGACATGATGGCATCCCGCCTCAACAAAAAGCTAAAAAGGTATTGCGCCAGGTCAAGGGACCCTCAGGCGATAGCTGTGGACGCACTAGTGACACCGTGGGAGTTCCAGTCGGTCTATGTATTTCCTCCTCTTCCTCTCATACCCAAGGTGCTGAGAATCGTAAGAAAAAGAGTGAGTACAATACTCATTGTTCCGGATTGGCCAAGAAGGACTTGCAACAGGGGCCCTGTCTGTTCCAAAACTTACCGCGGCTGCGTTTGACGGCATGGCGGTTGAACGCCGGATCCTAGCAGAAAAAGGCATTCCGGATGAAGTTATTCCTACGCTAATAAAGGCTAGGAAGGACGTGACAGCAAAACACTATCACCGTATATGGCGAAAATATGTTGCTTGGTGTGAGGCCAGGAAGGCCCCTACAGAGGAATTCCAGCTGGGCCGGTTCCTGCACTTCCTACAGTCTGGAGTGACTATGGGCTTGAAGTTGGGGTCCATAAAGGTCCAGATTTCAGCCCTATCCATTTTCTTTCAAAAAGAACTGGCTTCTCTTCCTGAGGTTCAGACGTTTGTTAAGGGAGTGCTGCATATTCAGCCCCCTTTTGTGCCACCAGTGGCACCTTGGGATCTCAACGTGGTGTTGGGTTTCCTGAAATCCCACTGGTTTGAGCCACTTAAGACCGTGGAGCTAAAGTATCTCACGTGGAAGGTGGTCATGCTATTGGCATTAGCTTCGGCTAGGCATGTGTCAGAATTGGCGGCTTTGTCATGTAAAAGCCCCTATCTGGTTTTCCATGTGGACAGGGCAGAATTACGGACTCGTCCACAATTTCTGCCGAAGGTGGTGTCATCTTTTCATTTGAACCAACCTATTGTGGTGCCTACGGCTACTCGTGATTTGGAGGATTCCAAGTTGCTTGATGTAGTCAGGGCTTTGAAGATTTATGTGGCCAGAACGGCTGGAGTCAGGAAAACTGACTCGCTGTTTATCCTGTATGCATCCAACAAGCTGGGTGCTCCTGCTTCAAAGCAAACTATTGCTCGCTGGATCTGTAACACGATTCAGCAGGCTCATTCTGCGGCTGGCTTGCCGCCTCCAAAATCAGTAAAAGCCCATTCCACAAGGAAGGTGGGCTCTTCTTGGGCGGCTGCCCGAGGGTTCTCGGCATTACAGCTTTGCCGAGCAGCTACTCGGTCGGGTTCAAACACTTTTGCAAAGTTCTACAAGTTTGATACCCTGGCTGAGGAGGACCTTGTGTTTGCTCATTCGGTGCTGCAGAGTCATCCGCACTCTCCCGCCCGTTTGGGAGCTTTGGTATAATCCCCATGGTCCTTACGGAGTCCCCAGCATCCACTAGGACATTAGAGAAAATAAGATTTTACTCACCGGTAAATCTATTTCTCGTAGTCCGTAGTGGATGCTGGGCGCCCGTCCCATGTGCGGACTTCTTCTGCAATACTTATATATAGTTATTGCTTAAATAAGGGTTATGTTATGGTTGCATCAAGTTTGTCTGATGCTCTGTTGTTGTTCATACTGTTGACTGGGTATGTTATCACAAGTTATACGGTGTGATTGGTGTGGCTGGTATGAGTCTTACCCTGGATTCCAAAATCCTTTCCTTGTAATGTCAGCTCTTCCGGGCACAGTTTCCTTAACTGAGGTCTGGAGGAGGGGCATAGAGGGAGGAGCCAGTGCACTCCAGTAGTACTAAATCTTTCTTAGAGTGCCCAGTCTCCTGCGGAGCCCGTCTATTCCCCATAGTCCTTACGGGGTACCCAGCATCCACTACGGACTACGAGAAATAGATTTACCGGTGAGTAAAAATAAGAATTTACTTACCGATAATTCTATTTCTCGTAGTCCGTAGTGGATGCTGGGACTCCGTCAGGACCATGGGGAATAGCGGCTCCGCAGGAGACAGGGCACAAAAGTAAAAGCTTTAGGATCAGGTGGTGTGCACTGGCTCCTCCCCCTATGACCCTCCTCCAAGCCTCAGTTAGGATACTGTGCCCGGACGAGCGTACACAATAAGGAAGGATTTTGAATCCCGGGTAAGACTCATACCAGCCACACCAATCACACATTACAACCTGTGATCTGAACCCAGTTAACAGCATGATAACAGCGGAGCCTCTGAAAAGATGGCTCACAACAATAATAACCCGATTTTTGTAACAATAACTATGTACAAGTATTGCAGACAATCCGCACTTGGGATGGGCGCCCAGCATCCACTACGGACTACGAGAAATAGAATTATCGGTAAGTAAATTCTTATTTTCTCTGACGTCCTAGTGGATGCTGGGACTCCGTCAGGACCATGGGGATTATACCAAAGCTCCCAAACGGGCGGGAGAGTGCGGATGACTCTGCAGCACCGAATGAGAGAACTCCAGGTCCTCCTCAGCCAGGGTATCAAATTTGTAGAATTTTGCAAACGTGTTTGCTCCTGACCAAGTAGCAGCTCGGCAAAGTTGTAAAGCCGAGACCCCTCGGGCAGCCGCCCAAGATGAGCCCACCTTCCTTGTGAAATGGGCATTTACATATTTTGGCTGTGGCAGGCCTGCCACAGAATGTGCAAGCTGAATTGTACTACACATCCAACTAGCAATCGTCTGCTTAGAAGCAAGAGCACCCAGTTTGTTGGGTGCATACAGGATAACAGCAAGTCAGTTTTCCTGACTCCAGCCGTCCTGGAAACCTATATTTTCAGGGCCCTGACAACATCTAGCAACTTGGAGTCCTCCAAGTCCCTAATAGCCGCAGGTACCACAATAAACTGGTTCAGGTGAAACGCTGACACCACCTTAGGGAGAAACTGGGGACGAGTCCGCAGCTCTGCCCTGTCCGAATGGACAATCAGATATGGGCTTTTGTGAGACAAAGCCACCAATTCTGACACTCGCCTGGCCGAGGCCAGGGCCAACCGCATGGTCACTTTTCATGTAAGATATTTCAAATCCACAGATTTGAGCGGTTTAAAATGTGATTTGAGGAATCCCAGATTACGTTGAGATCACACAGTGCCACTGGAGGCACAAAAGGGGGTTGTATATGCAGTACTCCCTTGACAAACTTCTGGACTTCAGGAAGTGAAGCCAATTCTTTCTGGAAGAAAATTGACAGGGCCGAAATTTGAACCTTAATGGACCCCAATTTGAGGCCCATAGACACTCCTGTTTGCAGGAAATGCAGGAATCGACCGAGTTGAAATTTCTTCGTGGGGCCATCCTGGCCTCACACCACGCAACATATTTTCGCCACATGTGGTGATAATGTTGTGCGGTCACCTCCTTCCTGGCTTTGACTAGGGTAGGTATGACCTCTTCCGGAATGCCTTTTTCCCTTAGGATCCGGCGTTCCACCGCCATGCCGTCAAACGCAGCCGCGGTAAGTCTTGGAACAGACATGGTACTTGCTGAAGCAAGTCCCTTCTTAGCGGCAGAGGCCATGAGTCCTCTGTGAGCATTTCTTGAAGTTCCGGGTACCAAGTCCTTCTTGGGCAATCCGGAGCCACGAGTATAGTTCTTACTCCTCTACGTCTTATAATTCTCAGTACCTTGGGTATGAGAAGCAGAGGAGGGAACACATACACCGACTGGTACACCCACTGTGTTACCAGAACGTCCACAGCTATTGCCTGAGGGTCTCTTGACCTGGCGCAATACCTGTCCAGTTTTTTGTTCAGGCGGGACGCCATCATGTCCACCTTTGGTCTTTCCCAACGGTTCACAATCATGTGGAAGACTTCCCGATGAAGTCCCCACTCTCCCGGGTGGAGGTCGTGCCTGCTGAGGAAGTCTGCTTCCCAGTTGTCCACTCCCGGAATGAACACTGCTGACAGTGCTATCCCATGATTTTCCGCCCAGCGAAGAATCTTTGCAGTTTCTGCCATTTCCCTCCTGCTTCTTGTGCCGCCCTGTCTGTTTACGTGGGCGACTGTCGTGATGTTGTCCCACTGGATCAATACCGGCTGACCTTGAAGCAGAGGTCTTGCTAAGCTTAGAGCATTGTTTTATGTGGAGAGAAGTCTCCAGACTTGATCACACTCCCTGGAAATTTTTTCCCTGTGTGACTGCTCCCCAGCCTCTCCGGCTGGCATCCGTGGTCACCAGGACCCAGTCCTGAATGCCGAATCTGCGGCCCTTTAGTAGATGAGCACTCTGCAGCCACCGCAGAAGAAACACCCTTGTCCTTGGAGACAGGGTTATCCGCTGATGCATCTGAAGATGCGATCCGGACCATTTTTCCAGCAGATCCCACTGAAAAGTTCTTGCGTGAAATCTGCCGAATGGAATCGCTTCGTAAGAAGCCACCATTTTTCCCAGGACCCTTGTGCAATGATGCACTGACACTTTTCCTGGTTTTAGGAGGTTCCTGACTAGCTCGGATAACTCCCTTGCTTTCTTCTCCGGGAGAAACACCCTTTTCTGGACTGTGTCCAGAATCATCCCTAGGAACAGCAAATTGTCGTCGGAAACAGCTGCGGTTTTGGAATATTTAGAATCCACCCATGCTGTCGTAGAACTACTTGAGATAGTGCTACTCCGACCTCCAACTGTTCTCTGGACCTTGCCCTTATCAGGATATCGTCCATTTTCTTTGAAGAAGAATCATCATTTCGGCCATTACCTTGGTAAAGACCCGGGGTGCCGTGGACAATCCAACCGGCATCGTCTGAAACTGATAGTGACAGTTCTGTACCACGAACCTGAGGTACCCTTGGTGAGAAGGGCAAATTGGGACATGGAGGAAGCATCCCTGATATCCCGGGACACCATATAGTCCCCTTCTTCCTGGTTCGCTATCACTGCTCTGAGTGACTCCATCTTGATTTGAACCTTTGTATGTAAGTGTTCAAATATTTCAGATTTAGAATAGGTCTCACCGAGCCGTCTGGCTTCAGTACCACAATATAGTGTGGAATAATACCCCTTTCCTTGTTGTAGGAGGAGTACTTTGATTATCACCTGCTGGGAATACAGCTTGTGAATTGTTTCCAATACTGCCTCCCTGTCGGAGGGAGACGTTGGTAAAGCAGACTTCAGGAACCTGCGAGGGGGAGACGTCTCGAATTTCCAATCTGTACCCATGGGATACTACTTGTAGGATCCAGGGGTCCTGTACGGCCCCAGCGTCATGCTGAGGACTTGGCAGAAGCGGTGGAGGGCTTCTGTTCTTGGGAATGGGCTGCCTGCTGCAGTCTTCTTCCCTTTCCTCTATCCCTGGGCAGATATGACTGGCCTTATGCCCGCTTGCCCTTATGGCGACGAAAGGACTGAGGCTGAAAAGACGGTGTCTTTTTCTGCTTAGATGTGACTTAGGGTAAAAAAAGGTGGATTTTCCAGCTGTTGCCGTGGCCACCAGGTCCGATGGACCGACCCCAAATAACTCCTCCCCTTTATACGGCAATTGCCGTTTGGAATCTGCATCACCTGACCACTGTCGTGTCCATAAACATCTTCTGGCAGATATGGACATCGCACTTACTCTTGATGCCAGAGTGCAAATATCTCTCTGTGCTCTATAGTCAATAAAATACTGTCCCTGTCAAGGGTATCAATATTTTCAGTCAGGGAATCCGACCAAGCCACCCCAGCGCTGCACATCCAGGCTGAGGCAATAGCTGGTCGCAGTATAACACCAGTATGTGTGTATATACTTTTTAGGATATTTTCCAGCCTCCTATCAGCTGGTTCCTTGAGGGCGGCCGTATCTGGAGACGGTAACGCCACTTGTTTTGATAAGCGTGTGAGCGCCTTATCCACCCTAAGAGGTGTTTCCCAACGCGCCCTAACTTCTGGCGGGAAAGGGTATACCGCCAATAATTTTCTATCGGGGGAAACCCACGCATCATCACACACTTCATTTAATTTATCTGATTCAGGAAAAACTACATGTAGTTTTTTCACACCCACATAATACCCTTTTTTGTGGTACTTGTAGTATCAGAAATATGTAACACCTCCTTCATTGCCCTTAACATGTAACGTGTGGCCCTAAAGGAAAATACGTTTGTTTCTTCACCGTCGACACTGGAGTCAGTGTCCGTGTCTGTGTCTATGTCGACCGACTGAGGTAAATGGGCGTTTTAAAGCCCCTGACGGTGTTTGAGACGCCTGGACAGGTACTAATTTGTTTGCCGGCCGTCTCATGTCGTCAACCGACCTTGAAGCGTGTTGACATTATCCCGTAATTCCTTAAATAAGCCATCCATTCCGGTGTCGACTCCCTAGAGAGTGACATCACCATTACAGGCAATTGCTCCGCCTCCTCACCAACATCGTCCTCATACATGTCGACACACACGTACCGACACACAGCACACACACAGGGAATGCTCTGATAGAGGACAGGACCCCACTAGCCCTTTGGGGAGACAGAGGGAGAGTTTGCCAGCACACACCAAAACGCTATAATTATACAGGGACAACCTTTATATAAGTGTTTTCCCTTATAGCATCTTAATATATAATCATATCGCCAAATAAGTGCCCCCCCTCTCTGTTTTAACCCTGTTTCTGTAGTGCAGTGCAGCCTGGGAGCCTTCCCACCAGCAGTTCTGTGAGGGAAAATGGCGCTGTGTGCTGAGGAGATAGGCCCCGCCCCCTATTCCGGCGGGCTCTTCTCCCGGTTTTTCTGAGACCTGGCAGGGGTGAAATACATCCATATAGCCTCAGGGACTATATGTGATGTATTCTTTTTAGCCAGAAAGGTAATCTCATTGCTGCCCAGGGCGCCCCCCCCAGCGCCCTGCACCCTCAGTGACCGCTGGTGTGAAGTGTGCCTGAGCGCAATGGCGCACAGCTGCAGTGCTGTGCGCTACCTCATGAAGACTGAAAAGCCTTCAGCCGCCGGTTTCTGGACCTCTTCTTACTTCGGCATCTGCAAGGGGGTCGGCGGCGCGGCTCCGGTGACCCATCCAGGCTGTACCTGTGATCGTCCCTCTGGAGCTAGTGTCCAGTAGCCTAAGAAGCAAATCCATCCTGCACGCAGGTGAGTTCACTCCTTCTCCCCTAGGTCCCTCGTTGCAGTGAGCCTGTTGCCAGCAGGACTCACTGAAAATAAGAAACCTATCAAAACTTTTACTCTAAGCAGCTCTTTATGAGAGCCACCTAGATTGCACCCTGCTCGGACGGCACAAAAACCTAACTGAGGCTTGGAGGAGGGTCATAGGGGGAGGAGCCAGTGCACACCACCTGATCCTAAAGCTTTTACTTTTGTGCCCTGTCTCCTGCGGAGCCGCTATTCCCCATGGTCCTGACGGAGTCCCAGCATCCACTAGGACGTCAGAGAAATCTTATTTTTACCATGGAGCCGCTGCGGCCGCTAGACTTAACGTGCACTCTACGTACCTTTTACGCTATTTGCGTAAATGAGTCCCGTACCATGTACGGACCCTGCGTACAAACGCCGCGCTGACGATACAAAGTACTCGCAGCGCGTACACACACAATTAAAACACTTTTAAACCTTATACAGTTAGGCAATGTAATACACTTTAAACCTTAGCAGGGAAAAGAGGACACAACACCGATTTGTATTTAATCACTGGGCACCGACACCGCAGAGTAATATTTCTGAAAGGGGGTTAGTGGCGCACGCACGGGGGGGTTACGAGTGCCTGGAACCCCCCCCCCCCCACCCCCCCCCCCCCCCCCCCCCGATGAGCTGAATTTTCTTTTTGAGACAGAGACAGCTGTGTCTCTGCTGTCTCGTCTTAGCAAAAAGCCGCGACCGCGATCGCGGGAGCGTAGCTGCAGCAACCAGTCCACAGAGAGCTAAGTATGCAGCTCTCTGCTTTCAGTCATGAATGTCCCGGTGGCTGGGGGCTCCCTCCGTCCTCACACGTCCGCCCCTCTGCTCCCAGCCACTGTGTATATGTAAGTTCAAAATCTTTGTTTATGTGTGTATTTGTACAGTATGTATGTGTTATGTACAGTATGTATGTGGGTTTGTGCTTGTGTATGTACTGTATGTATGTATGTATGTATGTGTGTTTGTTTATGTGTGTGTGTATGTGTATATGTGTGTTATATATCTGTGAGGGACTATGGACAGCAACGATACTGGGCAGCACTCTTAGGAATTCTCAATGACGTAGACAGCATACAGCATCGTTGATATATATATATATATATATATACATACACACACACACACACACACACACACACACACACACGTACAGTTCAGATATGTAAGTGGCACTATCAGGACTTAATCTGCAGCAACGGCGGTGCTTACTCTTTTCAAACCGTTTTCAAGGTTACAAAAAAACAACCATACATGTTCTTACCTTTATAGGATAACATCCAGTGATCCTCCATGCCGCTATCCCTGCAAACGCTGTCCGCTCCCGAGGACGTCAGAGATCACTGGGTGTTATCCTATATAGGTAAGAACATGTATGGTTTTCTTGTATCCTTGAAAACAGTTTGAAAATAAACTAAAACATTGGAGTAAGCACCGCCGTCTACTGGATTTATTATGCTGCAAATTAAGTGCCGAGAGTGCCAGCATATCTGAACTGTATTCTAGCTGACTCTGTTGACTTAGGAGGGCACCTGGGCATTTAATTATGTATGGATGGAGTGCAAATTGTCCGGGACTGTGTGTGTGTAGCAGGACGGCACTCATAGACATTGGTGTACCATAGAAAATCTGCACAGGACGCTGTAGCTGTTTGACAGCGTTTCAGAGTTACTATAGACTCTGAAACGTCGACAAACAGCTACAGCGTCCTGTACTGATTTTCTATGGTATACCAGTCTCTATGAGTGCCGTTCTGCCTCCATATATATGTGTATGTATGTATGTATATGTATATATATATATAATAAGAATTTAATTACCGATAATTCTATTTCTCGGAGTCCGTAGTGGATGCTGGGGTTCCTGAAAGGACCATGGGGAATAGCGGCTCCGCAGGAGACAGGGCACAAAAGTAAAGCTTTTACAGGTCAGGTGGTGTGTACTGGCTCCTCCCCCTATGACCCTCCTCCAGACTCCAGTTAGGTACTGTGCCCGGACGAGCGTACACAATAAGGGAGGATTTTGAATCCCGGGTAAGACTCATACCAGCCACACCAATCACACCGTACAACTTGTGATCTAAACCCAGTTAACAGTATGATAACAGAGGAGCCTCTGAAAGATGGCTTCCTAAACAATAACCCGAATTAGTTAACAATAACTATGTACAAGTATTGCAGATAATCCGCACTTGGGATGGGCGCCCAGCATCCACTACGGACTCCGAGAAATAGAATTATCGGTAATTAAATTCTTATTTTCTCTATCGTCCTAAGTGGATGCTGGGGTTCCTGAAAGGACCATGGGGATTATACCAAAGCTCCCAAACGGGCGGGAGAGTGCGGATGACTCTGCAGCACCGAATGAGAGAACTCCAGGTCCTCCTTTGCCAGGGTATCAAATTTGTAAAAATTTACAAACGTGTTCTCCCCTGACCACGTAGCTGCTCGGCAGAGTTGTAATGCCGAGACCCCTCGGGCAGCCGCCCAAGATGAGCCCACCTTCCTTGCGGAATGGGCCTTAACAGATTTAGGCTGTGGCAGGCCTGCCACAGAATGTACAAGTTGAATTTTGTTACAAATCCAACGAGCAATCGACTGCTTAGAAGCAGGTGCACCCAACTTGTTGGGTGCATACAGTATAAACAGCGAGTCAGATTTTCTGACTCCAGCCGTCCTTTAAATGTATATTTTTAAGGCTCTGACAACGTCCAACAACTTGGAGTCCTTCAAGTCGTCTGTAGCCGCAGGCACTACAATAGGCTGGTTCAGGTGAAACGCTGATACCACCTTAGGGAGAAAATGCGGACGCGTCCGCAGCTCTGCCCTATGTCGAATGGAAAATTAAATAAGGGCTTTTATAAAACAAAGCCGCCAGTTCAGATACTCTCCCGGCCGAAGCCAGGGCCAGTAACATAGTCACTTTCCATGTGAGATATTTCAAATCCACATTCTTTAGTGGTTCAAACCAATTGGATTTGAGGAAATCTAAAACTACATTTAGATCCCACGGTGCCACCTTAGGCACCACAGGAGGCTGTATATGCAGTACTCCTTTGATAAAAATCTGGACCTCAGGGACTGAGGCCAATTCTTTTTGGAAGAATATTGATAGGGCCGAAATTTGAACCTTAATAGATCCCAATTTGAGACCCATAGACAATCCTGATTGCAGGAAATGTAGGAAAACGACCCAGTTGAAATTCCTCCATCGGAGCACTCCGCTGCTCGCACCACGCAACATATTTTCGCCAAATACGGCGATAATGCTTCGCGGTGACTTCCTTCCTTGCCTTTATCAAGGTAGGAATGACTTCTTCTGGAATGCCTTTTCCTTTTAGGATCTGGCATTCAAACGCCATGCCGTCAAACGCAGCCGCGGTAAGTCTTGAAAAAGACAAGGACCCTGCTGAAGCAGGTCCCTTCTCAGAAGTAGAGGCCACGGATCGTCCGTGACCATCTCTTGAAGTTCCGGGTACCAAGTCCTTCTTGGCCAATCCGGAGCCACTAGTCTTACTCCTCTTTGCCGTATAATCCTCAATACCTTTGGTATGAGAGGCAGAGGAGGAAACACATATACGGACTGGTACACCCAAAGTGTTACCAACGCGTCCACAGCTATTGCCTGCGGATCTCTTGACCTGGCGCAATAACTGTCCAGTGTCTTGTTGAGGCAAGACGCCATCATGTCCACCATTGGTTTTACCCAACGGTTTAATAGCATGTGGAAAACTTCTGGATGAAGTACCCACTCTCCCGGGTGAAGGTCGTGTCTGCTGAGGAAGTCTGCTTCCCAGTTGTCCACGCCCGGGATGAATACTGCTGACAGTGCTATCACGTGATTCTCCGCCCAGCGAAGGATCCTGGCAGCCTCTGCCATTCTGTTTCTTGTGCCGCCCTGTCTGTTTACATGGGCGACTGCCGTGATGTTGTCCGACTGGATCAACACCGGTCTTCCTTGAAGCAGAGGTTCCGCCTGGCTTAGAGCATTGTAGATTGCTCTTAGTTCCAGAATGCTTATGTGAAGAGACTTTTTCAGGCTCGACCACACTCCCTGGAAATTTCTTCCCTGTGTGACTGCTCCCCAGCCTCTCAGGCTGGCATCCGTGGTCACCAGGATCCAATCCTGCATGCCGAATCTGCGGCCCTCCAATAGATGAGCCTCCTGCAACCACCACAGAAGGGATACCCTTGTCCTCGGCGACAGGGTTATCCGCAGGTGCATCTGAAGATGCGACCCTGACCATTTGTCCAACAGATCCCTTTGCATGGAATCTGCCGAAAGGGATTGCTTCGTAAGAAGCTACCATTTTTTCCCAGGACTCTTGTGCATTGATGTACAGACACCTTTCCTGGTTTTAGGAGGTTCCTGACCAGGTCAGATAACTCCTTGGCTTTTTCTTCGGGAAGAAAAACCTTTTTCTGAACTGTGTCCAGAATCATCCCCAGGAACATCAGACGAGTTGTCGGCATTAATTGGGATTTTGGAATATTCAGAATCCATCCGTGCTGCTTTAGCACCTCTTGAGATAGTGCTAAACCCATCTCTAGCTGTTCTCTGGACCTTGTCCTTATTAGGAGATCGTCCAAGTATGGGATAATTAATACGCCTTTTCTTCGAAGAAGAAATATTATCTCGGCCATTACCTTTGTAAAGACCCGAGGTGCCGTGGACAAACCAAACGGCAGCGTCTGAAACTGATAGTGACAGTTTTGTACAACGAACCTGAGGTACCCCTGGTGTGAGGGGTAATTGGAACGTGGAGATACGCATCCTTGATGTCCAAGGATACCATAAAGTCCCCTTCTTCCAGGTTCGCTATCACTGCTCTGAGTGACTCCATCTTGAACTTGAACTTCTTTATGTACAGGTTCAAGGACTTCAGATTTAGAATAGGCCGTACCGAGCCATCCGGCTTCGGTACCACAAAAAGAGTGGAATAATACCCCTTCCCTTGTTGTAGAAGAGGTACCTTGACTATCACCTGCTGAGAATACAGCTTGTGAATGGCTTCCAAAACCGTCTCCCTTTCTGAGGGGGACATTGGTAAAGCCGACTTCAGGAAACGGCGAGGTGGCTCTGTCTCTAATTTCAACCTGTACCCCTGAGATATTATCTGCAGGATCCAGGGATTTACCTGCGAGTGAGCCCACTGCGCGCTGTAATTTTTGAGACGACCGCCTACCGCCCCCAAGTCCGCTTGCGAAGCCCCAGCGTCATGCTGAGGCTTTTGTAGAAGCCGGGGAGGGCTTCTGTTCCTGGGAAGGAGCTGCCTGTTGCTGTCTCTTCCCTCGTCCTCTGCCTCGTGGCAGATATGAATAGCCCTTTGCTCTCTTATTTTTAAAGGAACGAAAAGGCTGCGGTTGAAAAGTCGGTGCCTTTTTCTGTTGGGGAGTGACTCGAGGTAGAAAGGTGGATTTCCCGGCCGTAGCCGTGGCCACCAAATCCGATAGACCGACCCCAAATAACTCCTCTACGCATCGCCTGTCCACTGTCGTGTCCATAAAGCTCTTCTGGCCGAAATGGACATAGCACTTACCCGTGATGCCAGTGTGCAGATATCTCTCTGTGCATCACGCATATAAAGAAATGCATCCTTTATTTGTTCTAACGACAGTAAAATATTGTCCCCGTCCAGGGTATCAATATTTTCGATCAGGGACTCTGACCAAACTACCCCAGCACTGCACATCCAGGCAGTCGCAATAGCTGGTCGTAGTATAACACCTGCATGTGTGTATATACCTTTTTGGATATTTTCCATCCTCCTATCTGATGGATCTTTAAGTGCGGCCGTCTCAGGAGAGGGTAACGCCACTTGTTTTGATAAGCGTGTTAGCGCTTTGTCCACCCTAGGAGGTGTTTCCCAGCGCTCCCTAACCTCTGGCGGGAAAGGGTATAAAGCCAATAACTTCTTTGAAATTAGCAGTTTTTTATCGGGGCACCCCACGCTTCATCACACACGTCATTTAATTCTTCTGATTCGGTAAAAACTACTGGTAGTTTTTTCACACCCCACATAATACCCTGTTTAGTGGTACCTGTAGTATCAGCTAAATGTAACATCTCCTTTATTGCCAAAATCATATAACGTGTGGCCCTACTGGAAAATACGGTTGATTCGTCACCTTCACCACCGGAATCAGTGCCTGTGTCTGGGTCTGTGTCGACCGACTGAGGCAAGGGGCGTTTTACAGCCCCTGACGGTGTTTGAGGCGCCTGGACAGGCACTAATTGAGTGTCCGGCCGCCTCATGTCGGCAAACGACTGCTTAAGCGAGTTGACGCTATCCCGTAATTCCACAAATAAAGGCATCCATTCTGGTGTCGACCCCCTAGGAGGTGACATCCTCATATTTGGCAATTGCTCCGCCTCCACACCAATAACGTCCTCATACATGTCGACACACACGTACCGACACACAGCAGACACACAGGGAATGCTCTATACGAAGACAGGACCCACTAGCCCTTTGGGGAGACAGAGGGAGAGTCTGCCAGCACACACCAAAAAGCGCTATATATGACAGGGATAGCCTTATGATTAAGTGCTCCCTTATAGCTGCTTTTATATTGATATATTGCCATTTATTTTGCCCCCCCTCTCTGTTATACCCTGTTTCTGTAGTGCAGTGCAGGGGAGAGACCTGGGAGCCTTCCTGACCAGCGGATCTGTGACAGAAAATGGCGCCGTGTGCTGAGGAGATAGGCCCCGCCCCTTTTCCGGCGGGCTCGTCTCCCGCTATTTAGTACATTTAGGCAGGGGTAAATATCTCCATATAGCCTCTGGGGCTATATGTGAGGTATTTTTAGCCTTTTTAAAGGTTTTCATTTGCCTCCCAGGGCGCCCCCCTCCCAGCGCCCTGCACCCTCAGTGACTGCCGTGTGAAGTGTGCTGAGAGGAAAATGGCGCACAGCTGCAGTGCTGTGCGCTACCTTAAGAAGACTGCAGGAGTCTTCAGCCGCCGACTCTGGACCTCTTCTTGCTTCAGCATCTGTGAGGGGGCCGGCGGCGTGGCTCCGGTGACCATCCAGGCTGTACCTGTGATCGTCCCTCTGGAGCTTCATGTCCAGTAGCCAAGAAGCCAATCCATCCTGCACGCAGGTGAGTTCACTTCTTCTCCCCTCTGTCCCTCGTTGCAGTGATCCTGTTGCCAGCAGGAATCACTGTAAAATAAAAAAACCTAAGCTAAACTCTCTAAGCAGCTCTTTATGAGAGCCACCTAGAATTGCACCCTTCTCGGCCGGGCACAAAAATCTAACTGGAGTCTGGAGGAGGGTCATAGGGGGAGGAGCCAGTACACACCACCTGACCTGTAAAAGCTTTACTTTTGTGCCCTGTCTCCTGCGGAGCCGCTATTCCCCATGGTCCTTTCAGGAACCCCAGCATCCACTTAGGACGATAGAGAAATATAGATATATATATATTACACATACATGCACGTATACATACACACCCACCAACAGAAACCCCCCTCGCTAAATCCTGCGTTTGCCCCTGGGGGTTAACAATACAAATTATGCACTACAATACAACAGAGTAAATGGCTACAGTCAATGTACATACGTGAGAATATTCGCGTGCGCTTCCCGGTCCGGTCCTCCACTATCAGGTTGATAGCGTTGAGAGTCTTGTGCCCAGCCAGGCTGCAACAGGCTTTTTATAAAATACTTCCACATGCAATACAATGGATACTGTAATCCCTTTGTCCATTGGACACAGGGATGCACCTTTACAGTACAGGAGAGGTCATAGGTTGATTTGAAAAGGTGGGCGATGTCTTTCTCAACTGTTCTTGTGGGTGGTCTCCTCTGGATTCCCGCCGCATACATAATATACAGTAAATACAGTTTATATCTATATTCTGCTTCTGCACCTAACTATCCGCAGGTACATGCGATCTCCCGCAAACCAACACCGGAATATTACCCTTAAAATACCCTACAGCTTGATACCAAACACCACCTTATAACCTTAGTCTGTCCCCTCCTATCCTGTAAAGGTGAATCCCCTTGTTCTGGGATCATTTAAACTGTTGATACTTTCTGATGTGGTGCAGTGGGACTATGTGTACAATGTGCACTATTTGGATTAAATATGTAATGTTTTGATAGCCCTCCATGCGTTCACAAACTCCGCCGTAAATACCCATACCATGCGCAGGACCGCGGGAGCGACCATATGCAAATTGCGGATATGTGCACGCACGGCGGAACAAGTGCACGCGCAGTGGGCATGTGTGTGTATTTTGTACGTGATGTGTGCTTTGCAATATTTTTTTACTTTGACACCAGTCACCCACTATCTCCCTGTCAACCCTGCCTCAGTCACCTACTGTCTCCATGATCACCCACTGTCTTCCTGTCACCCCACTATCTCCCTGTCACCCCTGCCTCCCCGGTCACCCACTATCTCCCTGTCAACCCTGCCTCAGTCACCCACTGCCTCCCTGGTCACCCACTGTCTTCTTGTCACCCCTGACTCCCTGGTCATCCACTATCTCCCAATCACCCCTGCCTCAGTCACCAACTGTCTCCCCTGCCTCAGTCACCGACTATCTCCCTATCACCCCTGCCTCAGTCACAAACTGTCTCCCTGGTCACCCCTGCCTCCCCGGTCACCATCTCTTTGTCAACCCTGCCTCCTCTGTACCCACTATCTCCCAGTCACCCACTATCTCCCTGTCAACCCTGCCTCAGTCACCTACTGTCTACCTGGTCACCGTCTTCCTGTCACCCCACTATCTCCCTGTCACCCCTGCCTCCCCGGTCACCCACTATCTCCCTGTCAACCCTGCCTCAGTCACCCACTGTCTTCTTGTCAACCCTGACTCCCTGGTCATCCACTATCTCCCAGTCACCCCCTGCCTCAGTCACCAACTGTCTCCCCTGCCTCAGTCACCCACTGTCTACCTATCACCCCTGCCTCAGTCACCAACTGTCTCCCTGGTCACCCCTGCCTCCTCGGTCACCATCTCTTTGTCACTCCTGCCTCCTCTGTACCCACTATCTCCTAGTCACTCCTGCCTCCCCGGTCACCCACTATCTGCCTGTCAACCCTGCCTCAGTCACCTACTGTCTCCCTGGTCACCCACTGTCTTCCTGTCACCCCACTATCTCCCTGTCACCCCTGCCTCCCCGGTCACCCACTATCTCCCTGTCAACCCTGCCTCAGTCACCCACTGTCTCCCTGGTCACCCACTGTCTTCTTGTCACCCCTGACTCCCTGGTCATCCACTATCTCCCAGTCACCCCTACCTCAGTCACCAACTGTCTCCCCTGCCTCAGTCACCCACTGTCTCCCTATCACCCCTACCATCTCTTTGTCAACCCTGCCTCCTCTGTACCCACTATCTCCTAGTCACCCCTGCCTCCCTGGTCACCCACTATCTCCCTGTCTACCCTGCCTCAGTCACCCACTGTCTCCCTGGTCACCCACTGTCTTCCTGTCTCCCTGGTCACCCACTATCTCCCTGTCACCCCTGCCTCCCCGGTCACCCATAATCTCCCAGTCACCCACTGTCTCCCTGTCACCCCTGCCTCAGTCCCCCTCTGTCTTCCTGTCACCCCTGCCTCCCCGTTCACCCATTATCTCCCTGTCACCCCTGCCTCAGTCACCCACTATCTCAGTCACCCCTGCCTCCCCGGTCACCCACTATCTGTCACCCCTGCCTCCTCTGTACCCACTATCTCCCTGTCAAACCTGCCTCAGTCACCCACTATCTCCCTGGTCACCCACTGTCTCCCTGTCACCCCTGCCTCCCTGGTCACCCACTATGTCCTTGTACCCTTGTACTATTGTGCTACCCTTTCTTGTTATACACACCCATTTTTGCCCTTTTAAACATTTATCCTTTTAAGGGGCGCCAAAATTTATATTCGCTTGACAAAAAAATTAAGCTCAGGCCGGCCCTGGTGACAGCGCACTCTCTATAGCATAGACGCAGCAGCCTGTCCTACATGCAGTGTCGGACTGGGGCATGTAAGGCCCACCGGGGGAACGTAGTGGTAGGGGCCCATGTTTAGGGGTGTGGCCAGCCTGCAGAGGGGGTGTGACCTGCTACTTCATTGGTTTTACTAACCATTAGAGAGTGCAATGCCTGGGCTTCTTCATAAATATATACAGTAAATTCAGCTGCTGCATGCATGATAATGTACCAGATTAATAACAGCAATGCACTGTAGAAAATACACCACAGTCCAGTATAAGGTAACATATGTATAATCCAAGTGCAGTGTGGAACCTGATCCTTAGAGCAGGAGGTGGGCCCCCAGGCAGTGGGGCCCACCGGTGGTTTCCCCTGTACCCCTGTGTGACAGTCCAAGCCTGCCTACATGTCAAACACTCACACTGTCAGAGTCAGTCACAGTTTGTGTGACTACCGCTTGTAGTCGGCAGCGCAGAGCAGCAGGGTTGGCTGGGGGCGTGGCCACATGACGTCACCGCAGGGCTGAGCACGTTCATCCTCGGAGCACGTGGTGTGGGCGGGTTAGTACTCGCGGTCACGTGACACCGCCCGGCTGAGTGACAGCTCCCCGGATAATAGGAGAGGACTAGAGAGAGAGAGAGGAGTGAAGATTGGGAGTAGTGAACAGGGTGCGGGACTCGGGAGCGGAGGCTGGTGTTCTGCCAGCAGCAATGGTACGCTGGCTGCTGCTGCTGCTGCTGCATCCCTGACTGAGTGACAGTCCGGCGCTGGGGGCTCCTCCTCCGGGCTTTTGCCATTGTTTCTTCCTTTCTGGGACTTTTTTTTCCTGTTTTTGGCCAGTGCCCCGGGCGGGGAGGGATCGTTTCCCCGCAGATGCTGCAAAGTTTCTTGTGCAGAGATCCGGACCGGCCCGTCCAGTTAGGCGGCACCCGCAACTCTTTCTCCCGTGTGAGTACCTGCTGTCTATCATTCTATATGTGTGATGGCATTGCTTTGTTCCTGCTGTGCACCAGCTCTCCCACTGTACAGTGGATGACACCCAGTATGTGCCAATCATTTGTGCCACATCCCAGCAGCATGGCTATTGCTCTCTGGTATCAGGGCAGGGCATGCCCCCACATCCCAGCAGCATGGCTATTGCTCTCTGGTATCAGGGCTGGGCATACCCCCACATCCCTGTAGCTTGGCTATTGCTCTCTGGTATCAGGGCTGTGTGTGCCACCACAAGCAGAAAGTTTATATCAGGACTCTAGCTCTGTATGTGGAGGAAGTTGTGTGTGTGTGTGTGTGTGTGTGTGTGTGTGTGTGTGTGTGTGTGTGTGTGTGTGTCGTTAGCAATGCTCTGTAGCAGAAGCTGTTGTTGCATTTCATGTGCTGGAATTCTCAGCCTGTGCCTCCTTGCATCATCATCATCATCATCATCATTAGATCATGGTCCTGCTGCTTCTACAGGTTGGTGTGTTGTGGAGGAGGTTACACTATACAATGTATTCATTGTACTGATACTTTCCTATGAAATCAATCATAAAGGTTTGCTGGAGTTTCATCAGCTATTTTGTTTATTATAAATATCACCCACTGCCCTTGGAAATCTGTGGTCATTGCACATCCTATTGCACGATGAGATTTGGTTGAACCATTATCCTTGCTTTGTGGCTGCTTTACAGGATCATGGGATTTAAATGTGACCTGCTTATTTTTATCATGCCAACAGAAAAGATGCAACAATATTTCCTCAGCTGTATGTGCACTGGCTGGAACTCCTCAGATACAAAAAGAAAATGAAATGCTTTTTATTTGTGAGTTAAGTTTCTCATTCTATGGCTGCAATTTGCTGTCTGGACTAGGCAAGTGATCTGTTCTGCCTGCCAGCTGAGTTTTCCTCTTTTTCATGACCAGTCGCCACAATCAGAATCTCTTGCAGTTTTTGGTAAGGAAAGGGTTACTTTAAAAATGGTCTGCAATCAATAGTCACATATCCGATCAAGCTGTACTAAGCGGCGATTACAAAGTGCAATTTTGCTTTCTGAATGAGAGCCAAGAATTGGTGGGAAAAAAAGGAGGTGGGGGGCTGGCTCTGGACGGGTGTTTGGCTTTTTGATGGAAATTAATTTTCTTAGCGCAGGCACAGGTCACCGGGAGGCCAGGAATCGTCGTGTTGGTAGAGGTTTGAGCCCCATTAGTGATTTGATTGCATGAGGAAGTTTTAATGACTTAAAAGAGGCTCTTGGGATGGAAGCTGTGTTTTAGTTTTGTGAAATTAACACTAATTACTTTCCTACAAGAGGTTTTACAGATCTTGCTGGAAGGTAATTCTGGAATGAGCAATAGGATGGAAACTGGTTTGGCAGAGTGCGGCACGGGGTTACACCCACACAGACGGCACAATTAAAATGAGTTGTTTCTCACCTAACAGAGAATTGTGTAAAAGCTCTATTAAATACAAAAACATTGTTACTATCAATCTCACACTTGTCCTTGGTCATGAATTATTGTGTAGCATTTTAGTAAATGGACTTCATGTAATTTTGTCTTCATCTCTTGTTCTTCATCTGTAAGCTAAAAGTGAATATTGACTGTAAAAACAATTCACACGGTAAAACCAGCAATGACACTGTGCAACCCCAAATCCAGCGTGGAGTGTACATTACATTTTACTAAATATTTGACATTGCTACTTATTCTCCAAGGAGGTTCTAGGCTTGAGGACACATTCGTGTAGATCACACTAGTATGATGACACTTTCTAATTTTCATCTAGTGGTTCTGTGTTTCCTCAATGTGGAATTAGTTGAAAGTTGATTGTGTATTGATGGTGTAGTTTTCTAAATGTTTGTTTGTGGTTTAGATTATATTTTGGCAGGCTTCTCATGTGTACTCTCAATATTTAACATTCATTGTGTACTGTTGCCATTGTTCTGTAAATTCCTGCTCCCTATTCCTTTTGGTGTAATATACACCTACTGTGGCCATGCTGTTACTACTTTCATGTACTGTAAATGGATAATATGCCTGGTCTAGGTTTTACTTTCACTTCACTGTATAATTCACTGAGTAAGCAGATGTGCCGGAGAGAAAATCTCAAGTATATATGCATTTTAGTACAGGAGCTGCTATACCAGTTATTATGCCGATTGTCTTCTACTGCTAATTGCACTGATCAATGGGGCCAACGATCAGGTCTGAACTGCGCATGCACTGCAGAGCGCATGTGCATGCTAGAGATGCTGTTGGCATCTCAGCCCAGCGATCGCCTCTGCCCGATTGACAAGCAGAGGCATTCGATGGGTGGGCTGGCAGCGTTTCGTTGCCATTTTGGGGGCATGGTACGGGCAACGCAGGCGTGCCCGGACCTTTGGGGGGGGTGCTGCAGCGGCTGCGTGACATCACAAGCAGCCGCTGTGACCCGGGATGCGACAAGTGGCTCCACAGGTAGGGAGCTACTTGTCAAGTACAACTGGGATGCTTTTGTACTTGTGCAGGGGGGGGTCAGGCCTGACATGAGGGGCGGACTAGCCCTGTGCTGGGCGTCTCCCCGCATGTCAGAGTAAATTTAGCACATCTACGATCAACTCTGAATTACCCTCAATGTGTACCTGACTCCTCAGTGGTGCTCCTGGTGAATGGATAGGCTGCACTTTCATGAATATATTGGTTGATCCCACAAAATGACTGCCTCTTCTTTAATGGCATAGTGCCCCTATTGTCATATAAAAAAACCTTCTGCTGGGCGCACACTGAACGATATGTATCGGGTGTTCGAGGGACCGCTAGCGGGTGTGAACACCCGAAATGTCTGTTCACAGACATATTGCGTCAACTGTGCAGCATAGCCGATCTAGATACAGGACAATGATTCCTCCCCGAAGGCCTTTTGAAGCATAGCAAGCATCTCGGTACCCGATTTCCTGAGTTTAACACAAAACTTGATCGCATATCGGAGTGTACCATCGAGCAACATCTCTAATCTCGACTATGGTCCAGCTTGATCCTTACACTGTAAATGCTCACAGGCTACTGCCGCTGCTGGGAATGTGTAGCTGGGACACCCCTCCACCCATCCCACCCTACAGCGCCACCATGCGCCTGTTCTGCGAGAAAAAATCAGTCTCATTACTTTCCGGACAGACCCTGTATATCTGTACAACTGGCTGTGTGTACAGGCAGTCCGAGTTTCCTTACGGTAATATTATAGCATCAATCTTACACTTGTTATTTAATGGTCACACCTCATAGTTCTATGGCTATCTCATTGAAATCGCAGCGGGACCAGCAAATTGTACACGATTAGAGGTGTGATTTTGACCTGATCGCTACTGTGCACACAGCGGGCGAACAGCAATAGACTGCACATGCGTATACACCGCAATGCACACATAAGTCAGCCAACAACGGGCATCGCTGGTCAGTGACAGGATGGTGCGAAAAATTCATTTGCACGGGCGTTCCAAAGGTGATTGACAGGAAGAGGCCGTTTATGGGTGGTAACTGACCGTTTACTGGGAGTGTCCGGAATAACGCAGGCGTTCCCAAGCGTTTTCAGGGAGGGTGACTGACGTCGGCTCCAGCCCCGAACAGCCTGTTCTCATCTCGCTGTAGGAGTAAGTCCTGGGCTGCATAGATACTGCACACACTTCATTTTTGCAGCTCAGCATACACATGGAATCGCACACTTGCCCAGCGAAATTACACTCCCCCTTGGGCGGCGACTATCTGAACGCAGGAGAGTAAAGTTAGCAGCCCAGCGATCGGGTCTGAATCACCCCCTATATTTGGCCCTTAGTGTGTGAAATCCCTGTTTTTATTTAGCAACTGTTATGTGAAAATGCAATTCCTGTCGAGGTG
Organism: Pseudophryne corroboree; assembly: GCF_028390025.1. NCBI lineage: Eukaryota > Metazoa > Chordata > Amphibia > Anura > Myobatrachidae > Pseudophryne > Pseudophryne corroboree. The sequence goes on from NC_086448.1 coordinate 129,903,321, forward strand.
CTACCGGGGATCTGTGTGATGATTGGGGGCACGCTTTCGGCCAGTTACCGTACCTTTGACACTGAAAACTTGCCTGTGCACCTCCACTGGGTGCGAGGCAAGACCAGCAACGTGGATGTGTACAGTGGGCCTGATTCTAAAACGTACACATGGGAGGCAGACAATTGGCCGGCTGTCGGGATCCTGGCGGTCAGGATACCGCTGCGGGAACCCGACACCTGGTGAAATGCTGGCGGCCGTAATACCGCCTGCCACCTGGAATCCCCACTCAGGTGGTAATCCCCACTCGGGTGGTGGCGTAGACCACCACCTGAGGGGGAATAGTTTACTCGCCACCTGGCCCAAGGTGCCGCGAGCCTGCGAGGAGACACGCTGCGCTCACCGTTGGTACTCTGGCGTCGGTCTGCTGACCACCAGGATCCCAGTAGCCGGTATATCATACTGATCCCATACACAGAAGTGGCTGCATCTTTGTTAGTGTCGTGACCAATTTCTCTTACACTGATACGCCCACTTGCAGCGCCTTGCGCCTGTGGAACTCCATCTCTGTGCACCTTTGAAACTTGCACCAGCCCTATACTGTATAAGCAGTATACTATGTCTTTAGACACAGCTGCTGTAAACGACACACCCATGTCTTCCTAGCCACCTCCCTATTATCTCCCATGAATTCCCACTAAAAACCACACCCCTTCTGTCTAAATTCGTTCTGTCTCCCCGTGGGGTTAGAATTAGGACTCCTGCACGTGTGATGCGGACGCAAGCCCAGTACTTAGAACGTTGACCAACTGCATGTATAGCGGCTTAGCGTGTGACACAGGATCCGGCACAGTGTGCCGTTATGGAATGGCAGCCATCGTATTGAATTAAATTGCCCTCTTAGACCCGCTAATAAAAGGTTATTAAAAATGACATGATCACAAAGCAGGACCATGAGGGGGATGAGATCCAACCCAGTGGGTCTATCTCACATAGCCAGGTCTAGGACTCTGTGTCATATGCTGCAGAAGATGTTTTCTCTCAGGAGGGATTCATTCCATGTACACAGGATTCTTATACTTTTTCTCAGATCCCTATTGTTGAAGCTAATACTGAGACTGAAACTCAGGTGTTAAAGAAGTCTATGGCAGTTTGGTCAGGCTCTGTCCCTATTCCTGCAAAATCTCCTAGCATGTTCCCACAGAAACGTGCACTTGCCCAAATTATGCAAGATGACACGGATACCGATTCTGATACTTCAGACGGTAATGGGGATGTGCTGAGAGGGGCGGCATCCCTTGCAAAGGGGGTGCAGCTCATGATTGAGGCCATTAGAGATGTATTAAACATTAATGACACTACACCTGAGCAGGTTGAGAAGGCTTACTTCACTGATAAGAAAGCCCCGCTAACTTCCCTGCGTCTAAAGAATTAAACGCTATATTTGAAAAATACCCAGAGAAAAAATTCCAGATCCCAAAAAGAGTTCTGGTTGCTTTTCCGTTCCCTGAGGAAGATAGGAAAAAATGGGAAAACCCACCAAGCATCTGTCTCCAGACTGTCTAAAAAGGTGGTTTTACCTGTCCCTGGTTCTACCGCGTTGATAGAACTGGTTGATCGTAAGATTGACACTACGCTCAAATCCATATACACTGCTTCAGGAGTGGCCTTAAAGGCCCACTATTGCCTGTGCATGGATTTCTAAAGCCATAGTAAAGTGGTCAGGCACATTACTAGAGGATTTGGATGCAATGGATAAAAGTGACATTGAATTGTTTTTACGTCACATACAGGATTCTGCGGGGTTCATGGTGGAATCCATGAAAGACCTGGGTACGCTGACTGCACGGATATCCTCCATGTTGGTATCAGCTCGCAGGGGGACTCTGGCTACACCAATGGTCTGCAGACGCGGAATCCAGGAGAAGTGTGGAGAACCTACCCTACACAGGTCAGGCTCTATTTAGGGAAGCGTTGGATGCGTGGATTTCCACGGCAACTGCGGGTAAGTCAGCTTTCCTTCCCTCTGCTACTAGAAGAAACAGTTTCTTTAGCTCTGCAGCAGTCCTTTCGGACCGTTAAGACAAAAAAAGCCCAAGCCTTCTACCACTTTCTTTAGAGGTGGTCGGGCAAAATCCAAAAAATCCAAGGACCAGAGACCTGCTTCTGATTCCTCAAAATACTCAGCATGACAGTGGACCTCAAAGCCTGGAGGACAGGCTGGTGGGTGCGAGACTCGGACGTTTCAGGCACGTCTGGGTGTCATCCGGCCTGGATAAAGGATATTGTGTCCCAGGGGGTACAGACCGGCATTTCAAGAAACCCCACCTCACCGATTCTTCAAATCAGGCTTGCCAGCTTTGCTGACAACTAGGTCTATCCTACAGGAAGCCATCCTAAAATTGGGAAAATCATTGTCCCAGTTCCACCTCATATTCAAAACAAGGGTTATTATTCAAACCTTTTTGCGGTACCGAAACCGGATGGTTCGGTCATACCAATTTGGATATTCAAAATGGAGTCTCTCAGAGCAGTGATTTCATGTCTGGGGGAGGGAGAGTTTGTGATATCAAGGATGCGTACCTCCACATTCCGATTTGAGGCACTACCATTCGGCCTCTCCACAGCACCAAGGTGATGGCAGAGATGATGGTTCTCCTCCGCATACAGGGGGTGAACATAATCCCGTATCTGGACGATCTGCTTATAAAGGCAGCGTCCAGGAAGAGGTTGTTGCAGTCCATTGTTCTCACGACTCATCTGCTCAGGGAACACTGTTGGATCCTGATTTTTCCAAAATCACATTTGGAGCCGACCAGGTTGTCTTCTCTGAGAGGGTGTTTCTTCCGGGGGGAAAAAGCGTTGGTGATACAAACAATGGTCCGGGATGTCCTGAAGCCAGCCCGGGTTTCGATTCATCAGTGCATTCACCTTCTGGGGAAGATGGTGGCCTCTTACGAGGATCTACAGTACGGAAGGTTTCATGCTCTGCCCTTCCAAGATAATACGTCTGTCGCCAAAAGCCAGGATTTCACTCCTCTGGTGGTCACAACTACCTCACCTTCTGGAGGGCGGCAGGTTCGGGATTCAGGACTGGATCCTTCTAACCATGGATGCAAGTCTACGGGGTGTTGTTGCGCAGTCACTCGGGGGGGAATACCTTCCAAGGAAAGTGGTCAAGCCTGGAATCCAGCCTACCAATAAACATTCTGGACCTTCTGCGAGGTCAAGCCATTCAAGTGCAGTCGGACATTGTAACGACAGTGGCTTATATAAACCGACAGGGCGGAACGAAGAGCAGAGCTGCAATGTCAGAGGTAACGAGAATCATCCTCTGGGCAGAAAAACACGCGTTGGCGCTGTCGGCGATCTTCATTCCGGGAGTAGACAACTGGGAAGCAGACTTCCTCAGCAGACACGATCTCCATCCAGGAGAGTGGGGACTCCATGCGGAGGTGCTCACGGAGGTAACAGATCTTTTGATTGTAGCTCAAATAGACATGATGGCCTCCCGTCTCAACAAGAAGCTTCGGCGGTATTGTTCCAGGTCGAGGGACTTGCAAGCCGTGGCGGTGGATCCCCTAGTGACTCCGTGGGTGTTCCAGTCAGTGTACATGTTTCCTCCACTTCCACTCATTCCAAGAGTTCTAAAACTCATAAGGAGAACAAGAGTTCAGGCAATCGTCATTGCTCCGGACTGGCCAAGAAGGGCTTGGTACGCGGATCTTCTGGATCTACTGCTAGAAGAGCCGAGGCCTCTTCCTCGTCGGGAGGACCTGCTAAAGCAGGGGCCGTTCGCTTATCAAGACTTAACGCGGCTACGTTTGACGGCATGGAGATTGAACGCCAGATATTAGCTCGGAGGGGCATTCCGAACAAAGTTATTCCTACCCTGATACAGGCTAGGAAAGGAGTAACGTCTAAGCATTACCAATGTATTTGGGGAAAAAAACCTTTATCTTTGTGTGATTCCAAGAAGTTTCCTACGGTGGAGTTTCAACTGGGATGGTTTCTCCTCTTCCTGCAAGCAGGTGTGGATATGAGCCTGAGGTTGGGATCCGTAAAGGTCCAGATTTCGGCCCTATCCATTTTTTTTTCCAGAAACAGTTGGCTTCCCTCCCGGAGGTTCGGACCTTTTTAAAAGGGGTTCTGCACATCCAGCCTCCCTTTGTGCTGCCTACGGCACCATGAGATCTTAACGTGGTGCTGCAGTTTCTCCAATCGGATTGGTACGAGCCTCTATAGGAGGTTGAGGTCAAGTTTCTCACATGGAAGGCTGTCACTTTGTTGGCCTTAGCTTCTGCTAGACATGTGTCGGAGCTGGGGTCTTTGTCTTGTAAGAGCCCCTACTTGATCTACCATGAAGATAGAGCTGTGCTCCGGACTCGACAGCAGTTCCTTCTGAAGGTTGTTTCGGCATTTCATATCAACCAACTGTCAAAGTCAGAAAAATATCTCTATACACACTGCCATATTTGCACCTCACACTGGTCCACGCTGCGCATGCGTGCGCTCTCCCGTGAAGGCGCATACCCGCTGTTGCGTGCACCCGCTGGTGCACGGTATGCGTATTTACGGTAAAGTTTGTGTAGTCGTAGCGTGCGACTCAATCATTACATATTTTCACTAATAATGTATTTTGTAGATCATGGTCCCTTTGATAGATTCTGAAAGTTTGGTTAATATAGAATGTTTATGAACAGAGGAATCCCTCTTTGTTTGATACGAAGGGTCAGATAGGAGTAATACAGTGGTGTTTAGTATCCATCGGAAGAATATTTAATTAGAAATATTCCGGTGTTGGTTTGAAGCAGATCAATCGCTCGTGCGAATAGTTATGGACATAAGAAGTTTATGAACATTTACTTTATTTGCACTTTATTACCCATGCGGCGGGAAACCCAGTTTCCCTCCCACCTGAGCAGTTGGAAATAGTCACAGCCCACCTGTATGAATCAACCTATGACCTTTTGTTATAATGCGAAGCCGAATTCCTGTGTCCAATGAACAATGAGATTGTAGGGACCATTGAATTGTATTGTGTGTGGGGCATAAATAGCAGGCCGACCATATCCAACTTCACTCTCTTCAACGGTTCTCATTGCTGATAATCGGGAGCTGGATATCGAGGCGCATGCGATCGTTCCCCTTGTGCGTAAGTTTTCTCCGTAATCATATTGTCTTACTGTGAGCCATCTCTCTCTCTCCCTCCTCTATCTCTCTCTTATTTTCCCTTTATTGTATTGTATTGTATTGTATTTCCTGCGTAGTTATCTGGTTAGTTGGTTTATGTTATATTGTAGTGTATGCTTTGTACTGTGATTCCTTTTGCAAGTATAATAGTCATAATACACATAATAGGTTTCGGACCCTAAGCCCAGGTATCTGCGTATTCTTTATAGTGTTAAGTACTCCCTGAGCATCAGTGACACTCAAGCAGCTTTGTAGTTAATCAGGTTACACAAGGTTGCACTTACACTTTGTCTCTACATTAAGGTTTGCTGTGTATTTCATTACTAAAGGTATAGATATAAAGGTTTAACGTTGTGAGCGTCTGCATCGCTGGTGATCTCCTCGTGGTCCCGAGCGTTGCTACGCTATAGCGAATCATTACGATAAGTCAACAGCCAATAGTCTGCCTGCCTGCGATCACTTGGCCGTGAGTGAACGTGACGCCTGAGCATCTCGATCACGGCTAAGCGATCGATACGCAACTTGCGTACCCTTACGGTACTTCTTACGTAGATAGCGTACAGTGTTCTTAGACCTCATAAAGGGTTATATACACGATAAATATTTAGCTTTATCAATTGGCGGCTCGTCCTGTCCTTCACATATCTGCACTAGGTAGATCAGCAGACATTATCCCTCAGCAAAGGGCGGGAGGTTGTCTCGTAGTGCTGACGGGATAAGCGTCTGCTTCGCTTAGATAAGAGTGCTGAAGGAATCCGGGAACCGGAGGTAAGAACAAAACGCTAGTGTCTTTTAAAACTGTATTTTTCTGTCTTGCGTACACACGCACGCACACATATATATCTGCATTTCTTTTTCTTTTTTCATTTTCGTATATCACTCTCCTGTCTGCCAGTTTTATAGTCGATAGAAGTGCTAAAAAAAGATTTGCCGTTATTTCATAGTTTAAGAGTAAAGGTAATATAGTTAAAAGATAGACAAACACACAGTTTTGCCTGGGAGATAAGGCGAAGTCAGTGTGTTGTGTGGTAGATGACCAGGGATCATCTACATTGATAAAAATATAAATTGTGTTACGGTGGATCTTTGCTTTGCGTACACGTGTCCCTAACAAAAGACTTGTGTACGCAATCCAAAGGCAGACGCACGCAGCGTACATTACGCAACGGAGCGTCCGGTTACGCCCACGTAGCTCAAGTCACGATAAGTTGATTTTTAACGCAACGCGATAAGTAACGCAAAGCGGTAAATAGCGCCACAGGCGATAAATAACGCAAGTCTATTTTTGGAAATCCAAAATTTAAATTAACAGATCCTGCTCCTAATTGGTAACACAGCTGGGCTAAAGAAAAATTTCTGCGCAGAAATAGAAATAGAAGCAAAAGTGTACATGTGATGAGTGAGTGTTTTTGTATTACATAAGTTTATATAACTTAAAGGTTGAACCACAAGAAAAGTCGAGTACTCGTGAGGTACACGCGTGTAAGTGACGTGCACGGTGGCTAGGGAGGCATCCTTGGTTAAACATAATATTTGAGCATTAGAGTATAGCGGACCAGTATAGAACAAGACCAGGAGGTCAGACCAGGAGGTCGTACAGAACAAGACCAGGAGGTCATAGTAGGCCAGCAGGTCCAGGTACAGTAAACAGGGAAGTCCGCTATACAGTTCAGAGGCACAACACCAAAAGAAGGGTTGGTGCAAGACCCATATAGGCCGTACAAGCTCTGGCTGAAGGAATTCGCTGTCGTAAGTTTCGATTCCATTGGTCTTTCCGTACACAAGCTTAGTTGTTTGTGTACTGAACGACTGGACCGCACGTAATTGTGTACAGTAGTTAGTAATCTGACCTAGTACCATTAGAGTAAAGGGGTCACAAACGCTATTTGTACATTCTGACGTGATTTGTGTAATTTTTTATTTTTCAAGAAGGGAAGTTCGCTGGTCACTCAGGAACTATCTGACAAACCTCACCTTTACTGGAAAGAGTAAGTGTTCTGCGGATAACCCTCGCATGTTCCAGTAAACAACGGTTTTTATAGGTGCCCTGGGTCGAGTGCGCCAGCACCATATCGGTGTGATCAGGTCGCATTGGTCGGCGTGGGCGAGTGAGTGGGGTACTCGGTAAACCGCCACCGTCAGCCTATTGTGAACAATCTGGTTTTCTGTAAGGGTTCGCTGAAGACCTTGATATAGAGATCAGAGGTAGAGCAAGCAACGCCTGCAGAGTTATGGGGGCCAGTTGTTCAGGTAGGGGGCGATCAACCTCGGTTCGGGTTGATTCAGTGGTCCGACCAATTGGGTCGGCCAGGTATATCATGTGTGAGAAATATGGAAGTCACACAGAGGTTTTATGTGATGAATGGGAGAGAATGACGGTACAAGACCGGGAGAAATTCCCAAGAATAGGTAGCTTCAGCCCAGAGGTGTTACAAAATTTAAGGAGGAGGATATGTCTCATAAAATCAACAAAGAGACGAGTTCAGCATTATGATTATTTACAGTTGTGGCAACAGGAAGGTGAGATACAGAGAGGTTTGGCTCAGGCGGCGGGATCTGGCTCTAACAGAAAACTGATTGCCACGGCCCCGCCGCCACCATATATATCAGGAGAGAAGTTGATTACGGAGAAAGACGCACTAAAGTGTAACACAAAATCACTTAGTAACTGTGTAAATGTTAATGATAATGTTAACCCATTAACCCATGCAAGTATTAACCCGTGCAAGTTGTACCCTGTTTTGAACTTTCCTCAGGAGTGTGATCAAGAGGACGAAGCGACAACGATTTCAGCGCTCTCTCTAGCAGCCACCATAGCAGAGACCACAGTAGGCACAGCAACACCCACGAGATTAGTAAAGGCCCCTAGCGGAGGGATAGGTGAGGTCGTATCAACTGGTAAGTACGGCACCATGCATTATGCTGAGACTATTTCACCACAAGCTGTAGAATCTACACAGAATGAGGTTGTTAGAATTACTCCTGTTAGGGTAATAGCAGTTCCCAATGGGAAAACAGATGTATCAGGAGCCACTCCCATAAGGAACATTGCCATGTACAGCCCATTTTCCCGAATGGAATTAAGGACCATAGTGTCTGAATTCCCTGACCCTAGAAAAGATTTAGTTGCCAGCCAAAAATACATCACAGACTTAGGAAACACTTTAGAGCCCAATAATAAAGATTGGCAGATATTGCTAAAAGCTTGTTTACCCTCCAATGTCGACTCAGCTCAATTTTTAGCTGATTGTGGACTAGATCTGGATGTACCTCTTACAGATGTGTACAACAAAGATAACGTAAGAAGGATAAACTTACAGTTAAAGGAGCATTTCCCAGCAGTTGTTAAATGGAACAAAATATTTTCCATTAAACAAAAAGAGTCAGAAACAGCTGCAGAATATTTTCACCGGGCACTATTAGAAATGGCAAAGTACACTGGTATAGAGGACATTAGGACAAATCCAAACCATCGAGAAGTAGCAGTATCTGTACTAATGGATGGTTTGAAGGAAACATTAAAGGCAAGGGTACAGACCACGCAACCATGTTGGCGAGGTCTGTCAGTGTCCACTTTGAGAGAGGCTGCTATTGATCACGACCGAAACATCACCAGACACAGGGAGTCGCAGAGTGATAAGCTAATGTCAGTAAGTATACAGGCTCTGACCACAAAGCAGCCTGCGTATGTACCATCCAACCCTGTGGGTAAGTCAACTATGATAACATGTTATTCTTGTCAAAGACAGGGACACTATGCACGAGACTGTAGAGCGAAAAATTCGCAAAGATCATACCAACCCCCTAGACAACGACACGACACACGACATTGGGAGCAAGGTCTGCAGAAACGGAGTTATGAGCCACATACAGGGGAAACAAAAAGATATCCCCCAAACAGAGACTGGCATGCCTCTGGTAGTTCCCAACTATCTCCCTCACAAATAGTTGCTGCCAGCGGGATACAGGCCGGTCACCATACCCAATAGGGGTGTGGCCATACCTGTAATCTGCAGCCAGTGAAATTGATTGCCAACCTTGAAAGTGAACCCGAGGTCGCAATCAATGTAGCTGGTAAAACTTTAAACTTTCTTGTAGACACAGGGGCGGCCAAGTCAGTGATAAATTCGACAGTGGGCATGAGAACCACTGGTAGGACAATTCCAGCCATGGGAGTAACAGGAGTAGTCCAGCACTACCCTGTTAGCAAACCAGCCGAGATTACAATAGGGCCTTTGCATACCAAGCATTCCTTTTTGCTGGCTGCATCGGCACCAACCAATCTCCTGGGAAGAGACTTACTGTGTAAAATGGGGTGCGTCATTTATTGTACTCCTGAAGGTGTATTCTTGGACATACCTGAGAAACACGCTCAGGAAGTGCGAGACATGTTAGACTCCCCATCAAAATTAATGTCACATACCATTATGACAAATAGGAATCCATCCCAAGTAGAAGAGATGACATCTCAGATACCAGAGTCACTTTGGACAAAAGACGGACAGGACACTGGATTAATGGCAAACGTAGCTCCAGTAGTTGTACAAGTAAAAGATGGTAGGATAGCTCCAAAAATCCCACAGTATCCTCTGAAGCCAGAGGTGGAGTTAGGAGTTTACCCAGTAATAGAGCGCTTGCTACAACAGGGCATTCTGGTAAGAACGTCCAGCACTGCCAATAGTCCCATCTTCCCTGTTAAGAAGAGTGGGGGGAGGGGTTACAGGCTAGTGCAGGATCTAAGGGGGATTAACAAAATAGTTGAGAGTCCGTTCCCCGTAGTGCCAAATCCAGCTGTCATCCTAATGCAAATCCCTCCCACTGCCAAATTTTTCACTGTTATTGACCTCTGCTCCGCTTTCTTTTCGGTACCTCTGCACCCTGACAGCCAATATTTGTTTGCATTCACACACAGAGGAGTCCAATACACGTGGACTCGATTGCCCCAAGGTTTCATAGATAGTCCAAGTATATTTTCTCAGGCTTTGCATGATTGTTTACAGTCTTTCCAACCAGACAGTGGATCAGTATTGATACAGTATGTGGACGATTTATTACTGTGTTCAGATTCACTGGAAGCATCTCTGAAGGATACGAAACAGCTCCTGTTTCATCTTTCAGACACCGGACACAAGGTGTCCAAAGACAAGTTGCAATTATGCCAAACTAAGGTAAAATATTTGGGACACTGTCTAACACAAGGACTGAGACACCTGACCGCTGATAGAATCCAAGCAATTAGAGACATGACCCTGCCACAAACCCAGCAACAGATCAGAACGTTTTTAGGAATGTGTGGGTATTGCCGTAATTGGATCCCAGGGTTTTCCATTTTAGCGTTACCTTTGCAGGAAATGGTCTCCTCAAACAAACCTGATAGGATTTCGCATACAGACGAGTCCGAAACAGCATTTGAGAGACTCAAACAGTGCCTAACGCAGGCACCAGCACTAGGTATGCCAGACTATGGGAAACCCTTTGAACTATACGGAACAGAAAGTGCTGGTTGCGCGGCAGGCGTACTAACCCAAAAACACGGTGATGCCAGCAGGCCAGTTGCATACTACAGCGCTCAGCTAGATACGGTAGCGCGATCCCTCCCCACATGCTTGCGAAGCGTTGCTGCGATAGCATTGCTAGTGACAAAAAGCGAAGATGTCGTGCTAGGCCACAACCTCACAATCCATACGCCACATGCGGTATCAGCCTTATTGAATTCTGCCCAAACCAGACACGTCTCATCAGCGAGGTTTACAAGATGGGAATTAGCACTAATGGCCCCCGTAAACATCACCATAAGGAGATGCAGTGCATTAAATCCTGCAACATATCTCCCAGGTGTGCCTGGTCAGGCACAAAGGGTGGAAGGTGAGAGTGCTGGGGAAGGAGGATTTAATACAAAGGAAGATACACATGATTGTATGGAATATTTGACCCAAAATTTTACCGCAAGGCCTGACATCAGTGACAACCCACTGGAAGATGCAGAACTCACGTTCTACACGGACGGTAGTTGTCACAGACAGTCAGACTCGGGAGACTTGTGTACTGGATACGCAGTCGTAGATGACCAAGACACCATAGAAGCGGAACCGCTAGGCCCACCTCACTCAGCCCAGGTTGCTGAACTGGTCGCCCTAACCAGAGCATGTGAATTGGCTAAGGGTAAGTCAGCCAATATCTACACCGATTCTAGATACGCATTCGGGGTAGTCCATGATTTCGGAGCCCTATGGCGCCTCAGAAATTTCATGACGGCAGCTGGTACACCGGTAGCGCATGCAGCTCACATAAAAAGGCTTCTAACAGCGATACAGGAACCCGACAGAGTGGCTGTTATCAAATGTAAAGCACACACATATAGCCAAGACCCGGTATCACTTGGTAACAGCCGAGCAGACGAAGCTGCTAAGTTAGCAGCTGCTACCCCCATACAGACAGACACCACACAACTGATGGTATTCAATACCATCAACACACAGAAGTTGTGTAAAATGCAAAATTTGTGTTCCACACAGGAAAGGGCAGTCTGGAAGGCAAAGGGATGTGGCCAAGAGTCCTCAGGACTCTGGACGGATGGACATGGTAAACCAGTGGCCCCCAGAGCATATCTTCCATGTCTGGCTGAAGCAGCTCACGGGCTGACTCATCTAGGCAAGGAGGGAATGTGCAAATTGGTAAGAGCCTATTGGTGCGCCCCAGGATTCTCCTCTCATGCGAGTAAAAGAGCAATGTCATGCCTTACCTGTCTGAGAAAGAGAATATTGGAAAGACAATACCTACAGAACCATCCCATATCCCACCTGCCGGCGGCCCTTTCCAGGTAATACAAATTGACTTCATTCAATTACGCCCTTGTCGGAATTTGAAATATGTACTTGTTTGTATAGATGTTTTCTCGAATTGGGTCGAAGCATTTCCTGCAGCTACAAATACCGCTATGTTTACAGCTAAGAAAATTGTGCAGGAATTTGTATGTAGATATGGTATCCCTAGAATAATCGAAAGTGATAGGGGTACCCATTTTACAGGTGATGTCTTTCAAGGAATGTGTAAGTTGATGGGAATTGATAGCAAGCTGCACACTCCGTACCGTCCACAGGCGAGTGCGAAGGTCGAAAGAGTGAACAGCACTATTAAAAATAAATTGAGTAAAGTGATGGCAGAGACAGGATTGACATGGCCAGAAGCTTTACCCATTGTATTGTACAGTATCAGAACCACTCCCAGGTCCCCTTTTAATCTGTCCCCCTTTGAAATCTTATTTGGTCGACAACCGCATGTCATGATTAACCCTCAGGATGATTTGAAATGTAACAATGAAGTAACTGTAAAGTACTTGATTAACATGAGTAAACAGTTAAGGAATCAAAATGATAATCTAAAGTTGGTGATTCCTGATCTACCTGATAGTAGTTGTCATGACATTGAACCTGGGGATTATGTAATGATACGAAATTTTCTACGCTCAGGTTGCCTTATTGACAGATGGGAAGGACCATACCAGGTCTTATTGACTAGCACTACAGCATTGAAGGTTGCTGAGAGAGAGACTTGGGTCCATTCATCCCACTGCAAGAAGGTTGCTGATCCAGAGAAGTCCCGTGATAAGGAACAGACGGTAGAGGTTGTATCACTGGAGTGTCTGTTCCAGGAGGACTGAGGCGGCACCTGAGCCTTGAAGACCGAGAGCTGTTGTCGACTCCCCACTCCCTTTTATTGTTTTTTTTTCCACTTCCCATCCCCTCTCCCTCAAATGTATTTTTCCTCCTTCTCATTCTTCTTCGTCTCCTCCTCAAAGATGGACTTGCCCCAAGAGACTGTGATCCGGATTTTCCTGTTGACCATGATGTTGACCAGAGCAGTCTGTTCCGGCGAGAGTACCATGGAGGTCGATAGAGGTTCTGGAATGGGTTCTGATGATAAAGATGGAGGCGTAGTTTTCCAAGATCAACCTAACCAACAAGCAAAGGCGAGTATCAGAAAACGATCCGATAGCATTGACCATAGAAGAAATTGTGACGGATTGTTAGCTGAAGAAAACTGTATCTGTAGGCTCTGTAACAATGTCATTGAAGATGGGTGCATTAAGAAATGCCAATCCAGTTTTAATATCCATATGGACCGGCATCCATTGAGTGATTATCACTCCTTAGTGGGTAATGTATTAAACAAAACAGATTGTTGGGTATGCTCTCAAGTACCTCAGGGTCATAGCAAATCAGGGCTAGTACCATTTCCTTTAACGATAGGGGAGGTACTTGAGTTAAATGGTGGGAGACCGGTGGACCGGAGGTTTAATATCTCCAGCCCTCCTAGTTTGAAGCTCCACCAATACCACGTGGATAGGTCCCTATTATGTTTTAACATCTCCAATCCCAGAAAGCCGGGAAATTGGGAAGTATCATGGAGTAACCACACCATGACCTTTTCACATAGAGCAGATAGAATGCCTACAGATACAAAGCTTGTACGCCACATAGCCAGTAGAGGAAAATCTTTCCGGTATAGATACACCTTAGGAAATAGGATTACTAGAGTTGGAGAAGTATCACCAGGATACTGTGCACATATCGTACAACCTGATACGTGCATTAAGCAGATGGAAGAATTAGGGCTAGGAGATTTCACCTGGAAGGTGTGTAATATGGTAATGTCTTTCTCCGTCCCATATGTTCTCCCCGATGATGCATATTTCATATGCGGGAGAAAGGCGTACAAGTGGCTTGCCCCAAACTCTGAAGGATTGTGTTATATTGGAAGAGTATTGCCTGAAGTAATGACTGTAACCCATGATAAAATGAAAGACATACACCGTGGTGCCCAAGCTCCTTATACTCACACTCATTACGAGCACCTCGTTAAAAGACAACTGTCAGAAAGGTTAGAGCATCCGGCCTCTGATCTGATCCATGAATCCACCGGGATTCAGGTTCTGGTGGCGTTAGATTTCACTCGCACCGCTCGAGGAGTGATGAATTATAGATACATTTCCGCACTCGCCAATTTGTTAGATAATATCACTGAAATGTATGATGACACGTTTAGATACACTGGAAGAGAACTTCAAGCTTATAAAACAGAACTGGTACAGCATAGAATGGTTCTTAATTACCTCACAGCAGTGACAGGCGGATATTGTGTTACATTGGCAACACAGTACGGCGTGAAGTGTTGCACGTATATCACAAATAGCACCGAGGATCCGGTAGAGGTCATAGACCAAAAGATGGACGATATTCTCCAATTAAAGTGGGAATTTCGCCGAAAACACAATCTCACTCTTGCTGCTGTAGGTAATGAGCTGACTGGATGGGTGTCATGGTTGAACCCGCGAAATTGGTTCTCTGGTTTAGGAGACTGGGCTCAAGGAGTCATAATGGATGTTGGGAAGTTTCTACTATGTATCTTAGGTGTCGTTATATCGATTGGATTGATATTTAGATGCGGGCAGGCTTTAATGAGGTGCAAACAAAGTACCAGAGTGATGAGTTTGAGGAGTGAGGAAACTGTAATTAACCTGGATTTGATTTACGACCCAACGATAGAAACAATGATGTGATGAAAATGCGATTTCTACGGTCCGTTTCTTTCACCTGTTTTTCTCCAAGATAACAAGACCCCCTTGGACGAGGAAGTTGATGAGACGCTATACAGACAACGGATGGACCAAAGAAGGAGTTTTGACCACTTGAGATATGGACATTTGATGAACTTTGCCATGGATCCCCAGTTTCCCTAGAATTCTTAAAATTACGCTAGCCCAACATTTTTTGTAAATCTAATGGCATTGACAAAGCTTATTGCTCACGCTTAATGAGCAAAACAGCGCAAAGAAGACGACTTTCAACTGATACCGAACAAAACTTCAACCGACAGATGTACATTAACCTGACATAGAATACCACCGCATTTACCGTAATTATGTCTTTTCTTCATTTCTACAACCCTCAGGTAATGACACACATAGTATAGGGAATACAGGCACAGATATCAGCAATCACATATTCCCCCATTCATGTATCATCAACTAAAATGTGCTCCCCATTTTGTTCAAAATCCGAAAAGAGCTCGGTAAAGTTTGACAGCCCATCCACAGACCTGTACCACGGGATAAGAAGGAATTCAAATGTATACTTCGCAATACCTCGAAGCTTGATTTACAACACGTACGGCACGATGATACATGACCCCCCAAACATGGACTCATACACACATGCTTCTGCTATCACACTAGGTCATACCTTCTTCACACCTACTCCTCTCTCCTCCCTCACCCAACCATGGAAATGAATTAACCCCTGACATATATTTTTCTCCTTTTTGAAATGTTTTAGAAGGTGGCAGTTATTATTGACTGCCAAAGGGTGGACTGTCAAAGTCAGACAAATATCTCTATACACACTGCCATATTTGCACCTCACACTGGTCCACGCTGCGCATGCGTGCGCTCTCCCGTGAAGGCGCATACCCGCTGTTGCGTGCACCCGCTGGTGCACGGTATGCGTATTTACGGTAAAGTTTGTGTAGTCGTAGCGTGCGACTCAATCATTACATATTTTCACTAATAATGTATTTTGTAGATCATGGTCCCTTTGATAGATTCTAAAAGTTTGGTTAATATAGAATGTTTATGAACAGAGGAATCCCTCTTTGTTTGATACGAAGGGTCAGATAGGAGTAATACAGTGGTGTTTAGTATCCATCGGAAGAATATTTAATTAGAAATATTCCGGTGTTGGTTTGAAGCAGATCAATCGCTCGTGCGAATAGTTATGGACATAAGAAGTTTATGAACATTTACTTTATTTGCACTTTATTACCCATGCGGCGGGAAACCCAGTTTCCCTCCCACCTGAGCAGTTGGAAATAGTCACAGCCCACCTGTATGAATCAACCTATGACCTTTTGTTATAATGCGAAGCCGAATTCCTGTGTCCAATGAACAATGAGATTGTAGGGACCATTAAATTGTATTGTGTGTGGGGCATAAATAGCAGGCCGACCATATCCAACTTCACTCTCTTCAACGGTTCTCATTGCTGATAATCGGGAGCTGGATATCGAGGCGCATGCGATCGTTCCCCTTGTGCGTAAGTTTTCTCCGTAATCATATTGTCTTACTGTGAGCCATCTCTCTCTCTCCCTCCTCTATCTCTCTCTTATTTTCCCTGTATTGTATTGTATTTCCTGCGTAGTTATCTGGTTAGTTGGTTTATGTTATATTGTAGTGTATACTTTGTACTGTGATTCCTTTTGCAAGTATAATAGTCATAATACACATAATAGGTTTCGGACCCTAAGCCCAGGTATCTGCGTATTCTTTATAGTGTTAAGTACTCCCTGAGCATCGGTGACACTCAAGCAGCTTTGTAGTTAATCCGGTTACACAAGGTTGCACTTACACTTTGTCTCTACATTAAGGTTTGCTGTGTATTTCATTACTAAAGGTATAGATATAAAGGTTTAACGTTGTGAGCGTCTGCATCGCTGGTGATCTCCTCGTGGTCCCGAGCGTTGCTACGCTATAGCGAATCATTACGATAAGTCAACAGCCAATAGTCTGCCTGCCTGCGATCACTTGGCCGTGAGTGAACGTGACGCCTGAGCGTCTCGATCACGGCTAAGCGATCGATACGCAACTTGCGTACCCTTACGGTACTTCTTACGTAGATAGCGTACAGTGTTCTTAGACCTCATAAAGGGTTATATACACGATAAATATTTAGCTTTATCACAACCTATTGTAGTGCCAGTTGCTACTGACTCCTCAATTTCATCAAATTCCTTGGATGTTGTAAGGGCTCTGAAAATCTATGTGAAGAGGACTACTCGTCACAGAAAATCGGACTCACTGTTTGTCCTGTATGATCCCAAGAAACTTGGGAGTCCTGCTTCTAAGCAGGCTATCTCTCGCTGGAACAGGTTCACTATCCAGCATGCGTATTCTACGGCAGGATTGCCGTGTCCTACGTCTGTTAAGGCCCACTCTACTCGTAAGGTGGGTTCTTCCCGGGCGGCCGCCCGGGGTGTTTTGGCTTTACAGCTTGGGCGAGCGGCTACTTGGTCGGTGTCGAACATGTTTGCAAAGTTCTTCAAGTTCGATACTTTGGCCGCTGAGGTTGTGAAGTTTGGTCATTCAGTTCTGCAGGAGCCCCCGCGCTCTCCCTCCCATTCTGGGAGCTTTGGTACATCTCCATGGTACTAATGTGGACCCCAGCATCCTCTAGGATGTAAGAGAAAATTAGGATTTTAATTACCTTCCGGTAAATCCTTTTCTCGTAGTCCGTAGAGGATGATGGGCGCCCATCCAGCGCTTCGTGTTCTTGCAGTAGTTATTTTGTTCAGTACTGCTTAGTTCTTGGTTTTGGTACTGTTTTGTTACTTAGTTAAATAATTATTGTTCAGCCGTTGCTGATGTTTCAAGCTAGTTAGCATTGTTTGCCGTGTGTGTGGGTGTGTGAGAGAGAGAGCTGGTGTGAATCTCGCCACTATCTGTGTAAAATCCTTCTCTCGAGGTTGTCTCCTCGGGCACAGTTTCTAGACTGAGTCTGGTAGGAGGGGCATAGAGGGAGGAGCCAGCCCGCACTCTCAAACTCTTAAAGTGCCAGTGGCTCCTGGTGGACCCGTCTATACCCCATGGTACTAATGTGGACCCCAGCATCCTCTACGGACTACGAGAAAAGGATTTACCGGTAGGTAATTAAAATCCTATTTTTGTCTTTTTAAGTATGCAGTAATAAATATTTACAGAATCAAATGGTATAAGAGAATTATTGAGCAGTTCATTGGCTAAACAGTAGACCTACTTAGGGTTCTTTACCATCAGTTTGTGTGTAGCAACTGGGTCACTATTCAGACCTTTCCATGTCCAGAGGTGGCTGTCCTATAGTGCTGACTCCTGTACATGTGGCCATCTGCCAATCTCACTTACAAGTTCACATGTGTGCTGGAAATAACCTGGCCGCCAAACTCCATCACCTCTAATTCCCTCTTACACAGTTACTGCCATATTGGTAAGTAGTTTTTGTTATTTGGGCCAAGCAGCAGGATCAGTATGTGTCCCTGTCTGGGGTACATGCCTTGTTTAACGTTGCAGCCTATTTGCCTCTAAGGCATAGGTCTGCAAACTCGGTCCTCGTTACGTCACACAGTGCATGTTTTACAGGTAACCCAGCAGGTGCACAGGTGTATTAATTACTCAGACACATTTTAAAAGGTCCACAGGTGGAGCTAATTATTTCACTTGTGATTCTGTGAGGAGACCTGCAAAACATGCACTGTGTGGGTTAATGAGGACCGAGTTTGAGAACCTCTGCTTTAAGGGATGGTTATAAAGAACCACTCTTTTAATTGCTGTGCATTTCATACAGAGTCTTAACTGTGAACGTAGCTTCTAACTTAAAGCAGTAAGCATTGATCTTGGTGCAGGGTTTAGGGATTTTTGTCCTTTAGACTACTCATGCCATACAGGTGGTATATTTATTGAACAGTCTCGATATACTGTGAAATGTCACACAATGATGTTCCTATCTCTTGAGCAGATTAATCAGGTATTATGTATGAGCAGCACAGTGATATTTGTATGCTAGTCGCTTTTACTCATTCAAGTAAATGTCAGACTGTTCAGGCCTGCATTGGGGTACATAAAAGTGCTCCTCTTCTTTGATGTAATTTCGGCTATTTAAGGTAATGTGACCTTACATATGTTATATTTGAAAGCGTTTTTTTTATATACCCACATCCATTGCTATGGTGACAGACTCCCTTTGCATAACGAGTGTCGGAGAGGTTGTGTAACTGTGGCTAAAGTAGCGTATGGACGTGTTTGGCCAAAATTAGACACCCGTTCTGCCCTACTCACCATCAACCTCATTGTCTACAGTGATGCCAAACAATGAAAATATACCTCCAATTACTCCAGTAGTACTTCTATAGCCAGAAAATCTGAAACGCCTTTGGCAGTAGAATCTTGAAGTCCATTGCTTCTCAAACAAAACCAACCTCTTTTGCAATGTTTTTACTGCATAGCCATCTACTGAACACAATCAAGAAATTAAGGTTTGTGATTAATGTTCCTGCTCAAAGCTCTTAGTTATTCTTTGTGTTTCTGTTAAACTAAATAACATACATACAGTATATCATACTGGACACCATGAAAGGAATTCAGGTGTTGATGGGCACTTGACTCGAGCGTGTTATTTCTGCTCTCACCCTCCTGAGGTGGCGAGCAGAAATCCACCCAAAGCTAGGCTGTTGGGTACCCAAACTGTTGTTTCAGCAGTGCTCCCAATCCTTTGTACAGGTTTAGCCAACAATCGAATATCGCCCGTCAGGCACCTATAACTTATACTGTACTAAAACAATGGACTCCCGGAAAATAGTGGCCATTGCGGGAAGTAATTGAATAGCTCTCGGGCACTTGGCTCGGGAGCTTAATTCTCTCAAAATAATTGAATCTCCCCATGTGGAGAAATATATAAATAAAAGTTATTATTGTATCTTATTAGCCAGAGGGATACTTATCGAGCAGCCTCTGAAGCCTGAATTGCTTTATTTTTGTATTTGATATAATTGTAAGCTTAAAGGAGTACAAACGTGAAAGAGCCTAATAATGGAAGAATTTAGAGACTATAAACCACCAGTTTACTTTTCTGCAATATATGTTGCCAAACACTGTTTTTGCATGACTTGTATGAGAGGTGAACATGTAAATTTACAGAAATAAGCAATGCAAATGTTTTACTCTGTGGCTATGTCTGCTGGCAGAATTGTCATGATGAGGTTGATGGGCTGTTGCATATGACATGAAATGAGTGAGGCTTTGCCAGTGATTAATTGGACCAGAGGACACCCAGCTTAGATGCAAATACACAAATAGTAAAGTGCTTCTATTCAGGGCCTGTATCCATCTCCTTTACACATTCCCCACTCTCAGACAACACATTTTATAATCCCAGTAACTGCAATACTGTGAGCACTGTGTGCTTGTGATATGGCATAAACTGATGTAGTTGCTCCTAATGAGTTACATATAATATAAGGGTTAAGATGCAGTGGTGGGAGGGTTAGGCACCGCCGGGAAGAGTTAGGGGATAGAAGAGGAGGGTTAGCATACTTACCTTCCAGGTGTCGTGATGCTGCGATCAGTTTTCCGACCGCCAGGATTCCGATACCATCTCCACCAGACACTCTCTCTCCCTCTCCGACTGGTGTAACTCATCCATCAGACTCTCGCTCTGGGCAGGATGCATCAAGCATTGCTTTTTGCCACTGATCGCAAGCATGGCAGCGTTTTGTAACGCCATATGTTTGTACAACTGCGGCTAAGAAAATCTCTACATATGTACAGGGTTTTCCCTTTTCATTTTGTTATTGCTTAAATGTGCAAAATAGACACAAAGGGCATCATTTGCAGATGGGAGTAAATCCGGCTAGAGGTTGCGGAGGGGAAAGCTTAAAATGTGCCAAGACGTTTAGTTCGGAGGATGGTCTCATTCTAGCTGGAAGTCTCATCATCCTAATAAAGCTGACTAGTATTTGTTTGCTACTTGCACAAGTCTGAATGGTCACCTGTTTCCCTGTAGCACAGTTTGTCAGTGTGCATATTTACACTTTTAAGTTGAATTTGCCCCTATCTGTAACCACTTGTTATACAGTATACACATGCTAATTGATTCACTCATTGTTGAGATCACACTGTGGGATGTAATGGCCACGACATCCATGACATGTCCGGCACGGAAAACATTGTTAATTTTTGTTCCTATCCCATATTTACCTTTTTTACCCTGGAAATAAGTGCAGCCTTACGTTGCGCGATGTTGTGACAAAACCTTTTGCCTAATTAATACTCACCCTATGGGGAAGGGGAGAGGGGGAATTCAATCATCATGATGGCTACAAAGTGCCTCTGGACTGGCCGGGGGTAGGAACTGCATAATTCATATCATTGCATCCTATATCATAATTTTCATATGATTTTTATCTTAATTTCCCCCCCCCCCTCTCTTCCCATAGGGGAAATAGCAAAGTTTGGCTGCTGCATTAGGCAGCAGTGTGTGCAGCCGGACATAGTGATGACACATTGCGCACACTTGCATTGCGGAATTCCCCCACTCCAAGAGTTTTCGATGAGCTGTGCTAGAGCCTGTGTTGTTAATGCTGGTCTCAATTTAAATCTTTAAATTATTATTTTTCAAATTACATCCTTTATGATAAAACGCTGACGGCCACTACTACATGGTACCCGACAGAGCAATTTCTGAGGAGATTGGGTGTTTCTGCAGCAGGGTACACTGTGTTCCACAGGGAATACATTGGGGTGTAGAGATGGATCTTGATCCGGACGCACAAATAGACTAAAGCTTTATACTGTCCCAGGATGCATTGCGGGGCCTCCTCTATATAACCCCGCCTCCAGGCACTGTGAGCTCCGTTTTAGAGTTGTTGCCTGCATGAAGCAGGTCACTTAACAGGGGGGCTGCACTAGGCAGCCCTGAAAACACTTTTTAGAAGACTTCAAGGGCTGCAGCACTTCATATGTCAGTGTGACATACTGTGCTGCGGCTCCATCACCTCCCCAGCGGCGTCACATACTCCTGCTGGCTCTATTCCCGGGTACCTGCGGCGGAGGCGCTCCGGTTCCTAGGCACACCACCGCAGACGCTCTCCTGGATCGCGTGGCTGCTTCTAAGAGAGGAGGTAAGAGGGTCCCCAGGCGGGACCCGCCATTAAATCACATTCTGAATGCGGTCTTAGGAGACGGACCGCGGCACTGGCGTGGACACTGTGGCCGTACAGGGACCCCGCTGTATCCACCAGGGCAGGGGAGCACAGAACGGATAATACATTATCCATTTTTAATAAGGCTCCATAGTACCTGGTGGTGAGGACCAGCATAGGGGATAAGGTGCTTGACCTGTAGCCCCTCCCCCAGCTCCGGGCTCCTTCTGCTGGTGTTCCCACCCTGGAGCTGCCTCACACTCTCTCCCTCACTCCCTGACTGAGACTTTGGGCGCCATCTTATAACAGTAGCTGTGACTGGTCTCCGTGACTGCAGGGCAAGGTCACCTCTGTAAATCTGCATGATTTATCAGCGCTGTGATTCACAAGCTATAACTATCACTGTATTCTGTACCCTAGGGGACTAGGTGCGTCAGGGTCTATTATATAATGCTGCGCAGTATTCACAGTTAAGTGTATTTCAGTCACCTCATACCGCATTTATTCTCTGCTTGTGCTTTGCATTTTCTGACACATAAATTTGGGATTTATTTGCAGGTATTGTATTTGTCTGGCTATATCGTACTGTTATGTTCTAAGGTTACATTCATTATTATGTCTACCACAAAGGGTGGGAAATCCGTGGATGCTCCTGCTTCATGCAGCGCATGCACCAAGGATTTGCCTGAGGGGGAAGTTTTGAAGGATGGTCTGTGTAATATGTGCCCTACATCTCCCAGTCAGCCCGCTGCTCCTTTTACCAATCAGGAACCACCTTGGGCGGCATTCTCAGATATGCTTAATGCGCTTGTGACACGCCTTATGCCCCCTATGGGACCTCCTGTGCCATTACAGCCACATATTGTCCCTATGGTAAATCCGCCCTGGGCGGATACACTGTCTACCCAGATACAACAATTGAATCAATCTTTGGTTAGACAAAAACCTACCCCACGTCCCTCTGCGATCAAGTCATCTAAGCGGGCCGCCTCCTCCTCACAATCCACTAATATCTCAGATGATACTTCTGATGAGGATGGGGCGTATACTGCTCCGTCAGACACTGATACAGTCGCTTCTGACGAGGAAACTACAACGCAAGTTGATGTCCCTGACCTAGTGGAGGCTATTAAGCTAATTCTACAAATTGATGATGTAGATCCCACTACTGCGTCTAAGAAACTGATAAATTTAAACGTCAGACGGTAACTAAAGTAGTCTTACCACATTCTGACCATTTGGTAGACATACATCAGGAACCCTGGTCTTCTCCAGGAAAGAAATTCTCCCTGCCTAAAAAGATGCTAGCTCGTTATCCTCTCTCCGCTGAGTTGTGTAACAAGTGGGAAAATCCACTGCCGGTGGATTCCCATGTCACCCGTCTTGTGGTATCTACTCTGCCTGTCACAACGGTCACCTCACTGAAGGAACCGACAGATAAGCGAGTGGAAGGATGCCTGAAGTCTATTTACTCCCTTACAGGTGCTGTACATAGGCCCACTATAGCAGCCTCCTAGGCTGCAAAAGGAATTGAAGCATGGGTTCAGGCTTTAGAGGAAGAGCTGCCTCAGGATATGTCTGGCAGTGTCAGACCGGGGTATATTCCGACAGTTTTAGGTCGGAAGGGGTTCCGACCTATTCATTAGGGCCATTTTTATTCTGACTTGTCGTAATGCACGCTGATCGGTGGCTTCAGCCGCCGATCAGCGTGCTTTGTCGGAGGTGGGGCCAAACCCAACAGGTTTTAGCCCCGTTTCCGACAAACGCAATCTGACTTGAAAACAAGTCGGATTGAGGTGAGGAGACGGTGCAGCGGGCTATGGGGATCGGGGATGAGAGGTACCTTGATGACTGTCCCCGGCCAGGCACCTCTCTCCCTGCAGCGCCTCCCCCCGCTGCCACAGACATCACCGGCCGCCGCTGGAAGCTCCCACTGCCGCACGCAGCCGCCCAGCTCTCCCTGCAGCCATCCAGCTCCCCCTGCCGCTGCTGTCAGCGGCAGGACAGGACCCCAGGTAAGGCCAAATCTGACGGATTTGGCCATCCAATGAATAGCGGTTATCGGGTCCATTCTGACAACTGCATGTCTGAATGGACCAGACTCTTATTGAATATACCTCAATATCTGTCTCATATTGCCACCGCCTCCCACTACATTCAGGAGGCGTACTCTGAGGTAGGGTTAATGGTGGCCAAGGCGTTGACTACGTCCATCCTGGCTCGCCAAATTCTGTAGTCCAGGTCATGGAAGGTGGACCTGGACTCCAAAAAGACCTTGGAATTGCTCCCTTTTAAGGGAGACATCCTATTTGGGGAGGATCTGAATAAGACTGTAACTGACTTAGCGGCTGCTAAGACTGCGTTTCTCCCAAATACTACTCCTTCTGTACAGAAGGCAAAGAGTGCCACTTTTTGTTCCTTTCGGCCTCAAGGTAAAGCAAAAGGTCAGGCATACCAGAGATGAGCTCATGCTCCCAAAACCAGTAAGCACAAAGCAAAACAATCCTGGGCTGCCCATCAGCCTGCTTCCAAACAAGACAAGCCTGCTGCATGACGGGGCGGGGATCCCAGGGTGGGAGGCCGACTTCAGCAATTCACCCAGGTCTGGTTAAAGACCACTTCAGACGCATGAGTACGCTGTCTCTTTCAAGAGACGTCCCCCTTCGCCAGTTCCTAATGACTGTAATCCCTTCGGACCAGTTGAAGGCGCAAGCTGTACACCTGGTTGTGCATTCCCTCCTGGATACAGGAGTGGTAGTGCCGGTAGCCCTGTCCCAGAGAGGCAGAGGATACTACTCGACCCTGTTTCTAGTCCCGATCCACATGCTTTCCGACAAGTTCAATTCCCCGACAGACGGCAGTTTCCACTTTAATTGAATATACCCCTTAGTGAGTCAGCGTTTTTATAAAACATTGTTTAATTCATTTTTTTTAATAAACTGTTATTTTATAACCTATTCATCCATGTTAATTATTGTAATTATTTGGATAACGATAATTATAGCAACAGCGCTGGTAACCCATTATTTTTTATATTCATTTTCTTTATTAGCAGTTTCTTATATAGCGCAGCATATTCCGTTGCGCTTTACAATTAGAACAACAATAGAACAAAACTGGGCAAAGTCAGACATACATAAAGGTAGGAAGGCACTGCTCGCAAGCTTACATTCTATAGGGAAATAGGCATTGATACACAAGGATAGATGCTAATGGTCCACCAGATTGCTAGGTTCTTAATTGGTTGTATGATATGATTACCCAGCAATGTTGGAAGACAAAATGTGATGTTATCTGGACTGTACAGAGGGGATGTAACTGGATAGGGAAGCAATGAAGGTTATGTGGGTGGGTCTGGAATTTGGTAGGCTTGTCTGAAGAGTTTAGTTTTTTCAGGGAACATTTAAAGGTTTGGAGACTAGAGGAGAGTCTTATTGTGCATGGGAGGGCATTCCACAGAGTGGAAGTTAAAGTTAAGTGTTGCTCCGTACGGTCGTGCACAGCCACTGACGTTGACATTTACTGTTATGTCATTTTGATGGGCTGTATAATCTTGGGATGTGTATGCTTGCCTTAAAGGGTCCATACATAAGGCAACTGTCAGGGCAATGCCCCATTCTGCAGAAGCCTGGGTTGGGTGATTGGCAAAATCCAACAATCTCGATTTGCCTATTTCTACCAAAAAATTCTGAATTGGCGAATCGGGGACTTCTAACATGCTGGATTTGCCCGCATTAAATGTAAAACGGTTGTGTTGTATGTCTAACAGGCAACAGCCTGGCAATCTGTGTTTTAATAATTATATTATTTCGGTTTAAATCCTTATTGGAAGGGGGTAGCTGGCTTGTTAACCTCTCCCCAATATACTCCGCTGGGTACAGGTACATAACTGTAAGCAGTGACTGTACATTAGACATCAGAGTAAACCTGTTGATCAATAAAGCAGCATATTAGTGTAGCAATTTATATAGATATATGGATGACTAGATAAATGCACTGTATGCTTCAGTGACTCATTCTACAAATTAGTAATACAGTAATTAGAAACAACGCTACGTGTTTTTATAGCTATGTATGCCAACTAAGCTTTCCACAGCAGTCACCACTGATAGCCACAGAATATTTAACATTTTATTTTGTGTGTCTGTGTGTACTTACACTGTAGTCCTATTTCTCTGACGTCCTAGTGGATGCTGGGAACTCCGTAAGGACCATGGGGAATAGCGGGCTCCGAAGGAGGCTGGGCACTCTAGAAAGATTTATGACTACCTGGTGTGCACTGGCTCCTCCCACTATGACCCTCCTCCAAGCCTCAGTTAGATTTTGTGCCCGGCCGAGGTTGGATGCACACTAGGGGCTCTCCTGAGCCTTTAGAAAGAAAGATAGAAATTAGGTTTTTTATTTTCAGTGAGACCTGCTGGCAACAGGCTCACTGCAGCGAGGAACTAAGGGGAGAAGAAGCGAACCTGCCTGCTTGCAGCCAGCTTGGGCTTCTTAGGCTACTGGACACCATTAGCTCCAGAGGGATCGACCGCAGGCCCAGTCCTTGGTGTTCGGTCCCGGAGCCGCGCCGCCGTCCCCCTTACAGAGCCAGAAGCAAGAAGAGGTCCGGAAAATCGGCGGCAGAAGACATCAGTCTTCACCAAGGTAGCGCACAGCACTGCAGCTGTGCGCCATTGCTCCTCACGCACACTTCACACTCCGGTCACTGAGGGTGCAGGGCGCTGGGGGGGGGTGCCCTGAGAAGCAATAATAACACCTTGGCTGGCAAAAATACCACAATATATAGCCCCAGAGGCTATATATGTGGAAAATACCCCTGCCAGAATATAGGAAAAAGCGGGAGAATAGTCCGCGGAAAAGGGGCGGAGCTATCTCCCTCAGCACACTGGCGCCATTTCTCCTTCACAGATCCGCTGGAAGGAAGCTCCCTGGCTCTCCCCTGCAGTCTACACTACAGAAAAGGGTAAAAAAGAGAGGGGGGGCACTAAATTTAGGCGCAGTATACAATTATTTAGAAAAAGCAGCTATAGGGGACATAACTCAGTTAGTCCCTGCATTATATAGCGCTCTGGTGTGTGCTGGCATACTCTCACTCTGTCCCCCCAAAGGGCTTTTGTGGGTCCTGTCCTCTGTTGGAGCATTCCCTGTGTGTGTGTGCGGTGTGTCGGTACGGCTGTGTCGACATGTTTGATGAGGATAATGTGGAGACGGAGCAGATGCCTTTAGAAGGGATGTCACCCCCTGCGGGGCAGACACCTGAGTGGTTGAGCTTATGGAAAGAAATGAGTGCACGTATAGACTCCTTACATAAGAAATTTGACGACATGCCAAATGTGGGACAGCCGACTTCTCAGCTCGTGCCTGTCCAGGCGTCGCACAGGTCATCAGGGGCTACAAAACGCCCGCTACCTCAGACCGCAGACCCAGATGTCGACACTGATACTGACACCAGTGTCGACGACGATGAGTCTAACCTGATGCCCACTAAGGCCATTCACTGCATGATTGAGGCAATGAAAGAGGTGTTACACATTTCTGATATAAATACAGGTACCACTAAAAAGGGTATTATGTTTGGGGAGAAAAAACTACCCATAGTTTTTCCCCCATCAGATGAATTAAATGAAGTGTGTGAAGAAGCGTGGGCTTTCCCTGATAAAAAATTGGTAATTCCTAAGAAGGTACTAATGGCGTTCCCTTTCCCGCCAGAGGATAGGTCACGTTGGGAAACACCTCCTAAGGTGGATAAAGCGCTCACACGTTTGTCTAAAAAGGTGGCACTACCATCTCCGGATACGGCCGCCCTCAAGGAACCTGCTGATAGAAAGCAGGAGGCGATCCTGAAGTCTGTATATACACACTCAGGCATTATACTTAGTCCAGCTATTGCGTCAGCTTGGATGTGCAGTGCTGCCGCTGCGTGGTCAGATAAACTGTCAGAAAATATTGACACATTAGACAGAGACACGATCCTGTTAACCATAGACCATATCAAAGACTCAGTCTTATATATGAGAGATGCACAGAGGGAAATCTACCGACTGGCATCTAAAGTAAGTGCATTGTCCATTTCTGCTAGGAGAGGCTTATGGACTCGCCAGTGGACAGGAGATGCAGATTCTAAAAGGCACATGGAAGTGTTGCCATATAAGGGTGAGGAATTATTTGGGGATGGTCTCTCGGACCTAGTTTCCACAGCAACGTCTGGGAAGTCAGCATTTTTACCCCATGTCCCCTCACAGCCTAAGAAGGCGCCGTTTTATCAGGTTCAGTCCTTTCGGACCCAGAAAAACAGGCGTGGAAAAGGCGGGTCTTTTCTATCCAGAGGCAGAGGTAGGGGAAAAAGGCTGCAACAAACAGCAGGTTCCCAGGAGCAAAAGTCCTCCCCCCGCTTCTTCTTCCAAGTCCGCCGCATGACGGTGGGGCTCCAC
Source organism: Pseudophryne corroboree (assembly GCF_028390025.1). Lineage (NCBI taxonomy): Eukaryota > Metazoa > Chordata > Amphibia > Anura > Myobatrachidae > Pseudophryne > Pseudophryne corroboree. The sequence goes on from NC_086448.1 coordinate 129,931,649, forward strand.
AGGCGGAGCCAGGTACGGTGGGGGGCCGCCTCAAGAATTTCAGCGATCAGTGGGCTCGCTCACAAGTGGATCCCTGGATCCTTCAAATAGTATCTCAGGGGTACAAACTGGAATTCGAGGCGTCTTCACCCCACCGGTTCCTAAAATCTGCCTTGCCGATTGCTCCCTCAGACAGGGAGGCAGTGCTAGCGGCAATTCACAAGCTGTATTCCCAGCAGGTGATAATCAAGGTACCCCTACTTCAACAAGGCCGGGGTTACTATTCCACACTATTTGTGGTACCGAAACCGGACGGTTCGGTGAGACCCATTTTAAATTTGAAATCCTTGAACACATACATAAAAAAATTCAAGTTCAAGATGGAATCGCTCAGGGCGGTTATTGCAAGCCTGGACGAGGGGGATTACATGGTATCCCTGGACATCAAGGATGCTTACTTGCATGTCCCCATTTACCGTCCTCACCAGGAGTACCTCAGATTTGTGGTACAGGATTGCCATTACCAATTCCAGACGCTGCCGTTTGGACTGTCCACGGCACCGAGGGTATTTACCAAGGTTATGGCGGAAATGATGATACTCCTTCGAAAAAAGGGAGTTTTAATTATCCCGTACTTGGACGATCTCCTAATAAAAGCGAGGTCCAAGGAACAGTTGTTGGTGGGAGTAGCACTATCTCAGGAGGTGCTGCACCAGCACGGCTGGATTCTGAATATCCCAAAGTCACAGCTGGTTCCGACGACACGGCTACTGTTCCTGGGTATGATTCTGGATACAGTCCAGAAAAAAGTGTTTCTCCCGGAGGAGAGAGCCAGGGAGTTGTCATCTCTAGTCAGAGACCTCCTGAAACCAAAACAGGTATCAGTGCATCGCTGCACGCGGGTCCTGGGAAAGATGGTGGCTTCTTACGAAGCAATTCCCTTCGGCAGGTTCCATGCCAGAATCTTTCAGTGGGACCTGTTGGACCAGTGGTCCGGATCGCATCTTCAGATGCATCGCTTAATAACCCTGTCTCCAAGAACCAGGGTGTCTCTACTGTGGTGGCTGCAGAGTGCCCATCTTCTAGAGGGCCGCAGGTTCGGCATACAGGACTGGGTCCTGGTGACCACGGATGCCAGCCTTCGAGGCTGGGGGGCAGTCACACAGGGAACAAACTTCCAAGGACTATGGTCGAGTCAGGAGACTTCCCTTCACATAAATATTCTGGAACTAAGGGCCATCTACAATGCCCTAAGTCAAGCAAAATCCCTGCTCCTACACCAGCCGGTGCTGATCCAGTCAGACAACATCACGGCAGTCGCCCATGTAAATCGACAGGGCGGCACAAGAAGCAGGATGGCGATGGCAGAAGCCACAAGAATTCTCCGATGGGCGGAGAATCATGTACTAGCACTGTCAGCAGTGTTCATTCCGGGAGTGGACAACTGGGAAGCAGACTTCCTCAGCAGACACGACCTCCACCCGGGAGAGTGGGGACTTCATCCAGAAGTCTTCCAGATGCTGGTAAACCGTTGGGAAATACCACAGGTGGACATGATGGCGTCCCGCCTCAACAAAAAGTTAAAAAGATATTGCGCCAGGTCAAGGGACCCTCAGGCGATAGCTGTGGACGCTCTAGTGACACCGTGGGTGTACCAGGCGGTTTATGTGTTCCCTCCTCTGCCTCTCATACCAAAGGTATTGAGAATAATAAGAAAGCGAGGAGTAAACACAATTCTCGTGGTTCCGGATTGGCCAAGACGAGCATGGTACCCGGAACTTCAAGAGATGCTCTCAGAGGACCCGTGGCCTCTACCGCTCAGACAGGACCTGCTACAGCAGGGGCCCTGTCTGTTTCAAGACTTACCGCGGCTGCGTTTGACGGCATGGCGGTTGAACACCGGATCCTGAAGGAAAAGGGTATTCCGGAAGAAGTCATTCCTACGCTTATTAAGGCCAGGAAAGATGTTACGGCAAAGCATTATCACCGCATATGGCGGAAATATGTTGCATGGTGCGAGGCAAAAAAGGCCCCAACAGAGGAATTTCAGCTGGGTCGATTTCTGCATTTCCTGCAAGCAGGAGTGAATATGGGCCTAAAGCTAGGCTCCATTAAAGTACAGATCTCGGCTCTGTCGATTTTTTTTCTTTCAAAAAGAACTAGCTTCAGTACCTGAAGTTCAGACATTTGTGAAAGGAGTGCTGCATATTCAGCCCCCGTTTGTGCCCCCTGTGGCACCTTGGGATCTCAACGTGGTGTTGAGTTTCTTAAAATCACATTGGTTTGAGCCACTAAAAACCGTGGATCTAAAATATCTCACGTGGAAAGTGGTCATGTTATTGGCCTTGGCTTCAGCCAGGCGAGTGTCAGAATTGGCGGCTTTATCATGTAAAAGCCCTTATCTGATTTTCCATATGGATAGGGCAGAATTGAGGACTCGTCCCCAGTTTCTACCTAAGGTGGTGTCAGCGTTTCACCTGAACCAGCCTATTGTGGTGCCTGCGGCTACTAAGGATTTGGAGGACTCCAAGTTGCTAGACGTTGTCAGGGCCCTGAAAATATATGTTTCCAGGACGGCTGGAGTCAGAAAATCTGACTCGCTGTTTATCCTGTATGCACCCAACAAGCTGGGTGCTCCTGCTTCTAAGCAGACTATTGCTCGCTGGATTTGTAGTACAATTGAGCTTGCACATTCTGTGGCAGGCCTGCCACAGCCAAAATCTGTAAATGCCCATTCCACAAGGAAAGTGGGCTCATCTTGGGCGGCTGCCCGAGGGGTCTCGGCTTTACAACTTTGCCGAGCAGCTACTTGGTCAGGGGCAAACACGTTTGCAAAATTCTCCAAATTTGATACCCTGGCTGAGGAGGACCTGGAGTTCTCTCATTCGGTGCTGCAGAGTCATCCGCACTCTCCCGCCCATTTGGGAGCTTTGGTATAATCCCCATGGTCCTTACGGAGTTCCCAGCATCCACTAGGACGTCAGAGAAAATAAGAATTTACTCACCGGTAATTCTATTTCTCGTAGTCCGTAGTGGATGCTGGGCGCCCATCCCAAGTGCGGATTGTCTGCAATACTTGTAAATAGTTATTGTTAACTAAAGGGTTATTGTTGAGCCATCTGAGAGGCTCAGTTGTTTTCATACTGTCAAACTGGATATAGTATCACGAGTTGTACGGTGTGATTGGTGTGGCTGGTATGAGTCTTACCCGGGATTCAAAATCCTTCCTTATTATGTCAGCTCGTCCGGGCACAGTGTCCTAACTGAGGCTTGGAGGAGGGTCATAGTGGGAGGAGCCAGTGCACACCAGGTAGTCATAAATCTTTCTAGAGTGCCCAGCCTCCTTCGGAGCCCGCTATTTCCCATGGTCCTTACGGAGTTCCCAGCATCCACTACGGACTACGAGAAATAGAATTACCGGTGAGTAAATTCTTATTTTTACTCTGTTATTTGTACAAGCTCTAAATGCTCCTTGCTTACACTAGATGTTTGTAACTTTTATTTAAGCAAGACTTTATGTTGCAAGAATAAGAGGAGTTGTGTAATTCCACATTGAAATTTTGTCTGTTTCCATCGTGACCGACAGACCCATACAAAAGATTCACTTCTATTTCCTGTGGGTTATTTGTCAGCAAGAAAATATTTAGCACTGAGCTGTATGTAGCTGCAGAGCTGTGACATCAACAGTTCAGTTTAGCTTTGGGGTGAAGTCGCATCAACAGTCATTTAACATCCACTGTGTAGTATGTCTAACAGAATAGTTCTCTTCCTCTGAGAGAAAACAGTTTATTAAGATCTGTTGCCGATACTGGAAGAAAAACCTTTTTTGTGTCTTGTGTTACCGGTCTGTGCTCCTACGTTAGATAGTAGTAGTGGTTTATACTGTGTCTGTCTTTAACACTTACTGCAGTAACTAAGATGGGAAATACTTGGGGTAAATGTGCCAAAAGAATTTCTCCATGGAGCCTAGTTGTAGCTGTTGTCAGGATGTGAATAGATATACAAGAATGCTACGTATTATCTCTCTTCTTTCCGGGTACTGATGGTGAACAACAATTCTTTTGTAAATGTAAGAATGACTATAAGTGCAAGATACAAACTGCAGGTGGCCCCGTATTAAATAGGGACTGGTGACCGTCACAAATATGAAAGTGTCAGAGGCTTATCAGGAATAGAGAATGATGCTGCAATTGTGGTTGGGTGGGAGGGGGTTGTTTTCACACTACACTTTTGATGTGTAATCCTTTTAATGGAAGTCCTGGGAATCTGTCTACAGGTTCATTCTCACTGGTGCAGCATTTGTGATCCACTCATACATTTTTATTTTGCTGTGTATTTCTTCTTCCTTTTTTTTTTTTCCCCCCACATCTTTCTTGTGCTTTTTAGTTTATTTTCTTTGGTCAAAAAAACTTCAATCAAAAAGGTTCTAACATTTTCTCCTATGTGTATTGGACACGTTTAAAAATTAGAACAGGCTGCATTTGGGGTACATAAGGAGTGAATTTATTTTAATTTTGATGCACCTTTCTTTTCTTTTATAAATAATAGTTACGCTGGACCCTGAAATGGCTCAGTAGGGTGTGTAGTTATGAGGATATGGCACATTACTGAAGTATGTTGTGTTGTGTTTTTTTATTTTTTATATTTTGTTCTTTAGATTCTCATGTTACATCTCCTCCTCCGGCAAGGGCTACCCAGTGGGTGGGTCTTATAAATCCAGCAACCACTTTAAATTGGATGTTTGTTTCTTTAGGAATACAGGGGACCTGTTGATAAATGTGGACTGAAGAGTACAAATAAAATCGTGTCCTGATTCCTATGTAATGTCTTACTTTTGTGTACTGTAAAAAAAATTGTCAGATTTCGCTCATCTGGTGTGTGTGTGTGTGTGTATGTATGTATGTGTATATATATATATATATATATATATATATATATCTCTCTAACGTCCTAAGTGGATGCTGGGGACTCCGTAAGGACCATGGGGAATAGCGGCTCCGCAGGAGACTGGGCACATCTAAAGAAAGCTTTAGGACTATCTGGTGTGCACTGGCTCCTCCCCCTATGACCCTCCTCCAAGCCTCAGTTAGATCTTTGTGCCCGAACGAGAAGGGTGCACACTAGGGGCTCTCCTGAGCTTCTTAGTGAAAGTTTTAGTTTAGGTTTTTTATTTTCAGTGAGACCTGCTGGCAACAGGCTCACTGCATCGAGGGACTAAGGGGAGAAGAAGCGAACTCACCTGCGTGCAGAGTGGATTGGGCTTCTTAGGCTACTGGACATTAGCTCCAGAGGGACGATCACAGGCCCAGCTTGGATGGGTCCCAGAGCCGCGCCGCCGGCCCCCTTACAGAGCCAGAAGGCAGAAGAGGTCCGGAAAATCGGCGGCAGAAGACGTCCTGTCTTCAACAAGGTAGCGCACAGCACTGCAGCTGTGCGCCATTGCTCTCAGCACACTTCACACTTCGGTCACTGAGGGTGCAGGGCGCTGGGGGGGGCGCCCTGAGACGCAATAAAAACACCTTGGATGGCAAAAAAATGCATCACATATAGCTCCTGGGCTATATGGATGCATTTAACCCCTGCCAGAATACATAGAAAAACGGGAGATAGGCTCCGCCCCCTTATCGGCGGCCTTATCTCCTCAGCACACTGGCGCCATTTTCCCTCACAGCTCCTTTGGAGGGAAGCTCCCTGGCTCTCCCCTGCAGTCACTACACTACAGAAAGGGTTAAAAAAGAGAGGGGGGCACTAATTAGGCGCAGTATTAACTATACAGCAGCTATAAGGGGAAAAACACTTATATAAGGTTATCCCTGTGTGTGTATATATATATATATATATATATATATATAGCGCTCTGGTGTGTGCTGGCAAACTCTCCCTCTGTCTCCCCAAAGGGCTAGTGGGGTCCTGTCCTCTATCAGAGCATTCCCTGTGTGTGTGCTGTATGTCGGTACTTTTGTGTCGACATGTATGAGCAGAAAAATGATGTGGAGACGGAGCAGATTGCCTGTAATAGTGATGTCACCCCCTAGGGGGTCGACACCTGAGTGGATGAACTGTTGGAAGAAATTACGTGACAGTGTCAGCTCTGTATAAAAGACAGTGGTTGACATGAGACAGCCGGCTACTCAGCTTGTGCCTGTCCAGACGTCTCATAGGCCGTCAGGGGCTCTAAAGCGCCCGTTACCTCAGATGGCAGATATAGACGCCGACACGGATACTGACTCCAGTGTCGACGGTGAAGAGACAAATGTGACTTCCAGTAGGGCCACACGTTACATGATTGAGGCAATGAAAAATGTTTTACACATTTCTGATAATACGAGTACCACCAAAAAGGGGTATTATGTTCGGTGAGGAAAAACTACCTGTAGTTTTCCTGAATCTGAGAAATTAAATGAGGTGTGTGATGATGCGTGGGTTTCCCCCGATGATAACTGATAATTTCTAAAATGTTATTGGCATTATATCCTTTCCCGCCAGAGGTTAGGGTGCGTTGGGAAACACCCCCTCGGGTGGATAAAGCGCTCACACGCTTGTAAGGGTTCTATCCTCTCCTGAGATGGCCGCCCTTAAGGATCCTGCTGATAGAAAGCAGGAGGGTATCCTAAAAGGTATTTACACACATACTGGTGTTATACTGCGACCAGCAATCGCCTCAGCCTGGATGTGCAGTGCTGGGTTGGCGTGGTCGGATTCCCTGACTGAAAATATTGATACCCTAGATAGGGACAGTATGTTTTTGCCTATAGAGCATTTAAAAGATGCATTTCTATATATGCGTGATGCACAGCGGAATATTTGCCGACTGGCATCAAGTCTAAGTGCGTTGTCCATTTCTACCAGTAGAGGGTTATGGACACGTCAGTGGTCAGGTGATGCGTATTCCAAACGGCATTTGGAAGTATTGCCTTATTAAGGGGAGGAGTTATTTGGGGTCGGTCTTTCAGACCTGGTGGCCACGGCAACAGCTGGGAAATCCACGTTTGTACCCCAGGTCGCCTCTCAACATGAGAAGACGCCGTATTATCAGGCGCAGTCTTTTCGTGGACAAGCGGGCAAAAGGTTCCTCATTTCTGCCCCGTGACAGAGGGAGAGGAAAAAGGCTGCAGAAATCAGCCAGTTCCCAGGAACAGAAACCCTCTCCCGCCTCTGCCAAGCCCTCAGTATGACGCTGGGGCTTTACAAGCAGAATCAGGCACGGTGGGGGGCCCGTCTCAATGAATTTCAGCGTGCAGTGGGCTCACTCGCAAGTAGACCCCTGGATCCTTCAGGTGATATCTCAGGGGTACAAATTGGAATTCGAGACGTCTCCCCCTCGCCGTTTCCTAAAGTCGGCTTTACCGATGTCTCCTTCTGACAGGGAGACAGTTTTGGAAGCCATTCACAAGCTGTATTCCCAGCAGGTGATAATCAAGATACCCCTCCTGCAACAGGGAACGGGGTATTATTCCACACTGTTGTGGTACCGAAGCCGGACGGCTCGGTGAGACAGATTCTAAATCTAAAATCTTTGAACACTTACATACAGAGGTTCAAATTCAAGATTGAGTCACTCAGAGCAGTGATTGCAAACCTGGAAGAAGGGGACTACATGATGTCTCGGGACATCAAGGATGCTTACCTTCATGTCAAAATTTACCCTTCTCACCAAGGGTACCTCAGGTTTATGGTACAGAACTGTCACTATCAGTTCAGACGCTGCCGTATGGATGGTCCACGGCACCCCGGGTCTTTACCAAGGTAATGGCCGAAATGATGATATTCCTTCGAAGGAAGGGAATTTTAGTTATCCCTTACTTGGACAATTCCCTGATAAGGGTAAGATCCAGGGAACAGTTGGAGGTCGGTGTAGCACTATCTCAGGTAGTGTTGCGGCAGCACGATTGGATTCTCAATATTCCAAAATCGCAGCTGGTTCCGACGACTTGTCTTCTGTTCCTAGGGATGATCCTGGACACAGTCCAGAAAAAGGTGTTTCTCCCGGAGGAGAAAGCCAGGGAGTTATCCGAGCTAGTCAGGAACCTCCTAAAACCGAGCCAAGTCTCAGTGCATCAATGCACAGTGGTTCTGGGTAAAATGGTGGCTTCCTACGAAGAAATCCCATTCGGCAGATTCCACGCAAGAACTTTCCAGTGGGACCTGCTGGACAAATGGTCCGGGTCGCATCTTCAGATGCATCAGCGGATAACCCTGTCACCAAGGACAAGGGTGTCCCTCCTGTGGTGGTTGCAGAGTGCTCATCTTCTAGAGGGCCGCAGATTCGGCATTCAGGACTGGGTCCTGGTGACCACGGATGCCAGCCTGCGAGGCTGGGGAGCAGTCACACAGGGAAGGAATATCCAGGGCTTATGGTCAAGCCTGGAGACATCACTTCACATAAATATCCTGAAGCTAAGGGACATTTACAATGCTCTAAGCTTAGCAAGACCTCTGCTTCAAGGTCAGCCGGTGTTGATCCAGTCGGACAACATCACGGCAGTCACCCACGTATACAGACAGGGTGGCACAAGAAGCAGGAGGGCAATGGCAGAAGCTGCAAGGATTCTTCGCTGGGCGGAAAATCATGTGATAGCACTGTCAGCAGTATTCATTCCGGGAGTGGACAACTGGGAAGCAGACTTCCTCAGCACGACCTCCACCCGGGAGAGATGGGACTTCACCCAGAAGTCTTCCACATGATTATAAACCGTTGGGAAAAACTCGACAGGTATTGCGCCAGGTCCAGGGACCCTCAGGCAATAGCTGTAGACGCTCTGGTAACACCGTGGGTGTACCAGTCAGGGTATGTGTTCCCTCCTCTGCCTCTCATACCCAAGGTACTGAGATTGATAAGATGGAGAGGAGTAAGCACTATATTCGTGGCTCCGGATTGGCCAAGAAGGACTTGGTAACCGGAACTTCAAGAGATGCTCACGGAGGATCCGTGGCCTCTACCTCTAAGAAGGGACCTGCTCCAGCAAGGACCCTGTCTGTTCCAAGACTTACCGCGGCTGCGTTTGACGGCATGGCGGTTGAACGCCGGATCCTGAAGTAAAAAAGGCATTCCGGATGAAGTCATCCCTATCCTGATCAAAGCCAGGAAGGATGTAACCGCAAAAACATTATCACCGCAATTGGCGAAAATATGTTGCGTGGTGCGAGGCCAGTAAGGCCCGACGGAGGAAATTCAACTGGGTCGATTCCTACATTTCCTGCAAACAGGAGTGTCTATGGGCCTGAAATTGGGGTCCATTAAGGTTCAAATTTCGGCCCTGTCAATTTTCTTCCAAAAAGAACTAGCTTCAGTCCCTGAAGTTCAGACGTTTGTAAAAGGGGTACTGCATATACAGCCTCCTTTTGTGCCTCCAGTGGCACTTTGGGATCTCAATGTAGTTTTGGGTTCCAAAAGTCACATTGGTTTGAACCACTTAAATCTGTGGAGTTAAAATATCTCACATGGAAAGTGGTCATGCTGTTTGCCCTGGCCTGGGCCAGGCGCGTGTCAGAATTGGCGGCTTTATCCTGAAAAAGCCCTTATCTGATTTTCCATTCGGACAGGGCGGAATTGAGGACTCGTCCTCAGTTTCTCCCTAAAGGTGGTTTCAGCGTTTCACCTGAACCAACCTATTTGTGGTGCCTGCGGCTACTAGGGACTTGGAGGACTCCAAGTTGCTAGACGTTGTCAGGGCCCTGAAAATATATGTTTCCAGGACGGCTGGAGTCAGGAAATCTGACTCGCTGTTTATCCTGTATGCACCCAACAAGCTGGGTGCTCCTGCTTCTAAGCAGACTATTGCTCGTTGGATTTGTAGTACAATTCAGCTTGCACATTCTGTGGCAGGCCTGCCACAGCCAAAAATCTGTAAATGCCCACTCCACAAGGAAGGTGGGCTCATCTTGGGCGGCTGCCCGAGGGGTCTCGGCTTTACAACTTTGCCGAGCAGCTACTTGGTCAGGAGCAAATACGTTTGTAAAATTCTACAAAATTGATATCCTGGCTGAGGAGGACCTGGAGTTCTCTCATTTGGTGCTGCAGAGTCATCCGCACTCTCCCGCCCGTTTGGGAGCTTTGGTATAATCCCCATGGTCCTTACGGAGTCCCCAGCATCCACTTAGGACGTTAGAGAAAATAAGAATTTACTTACCGATAATTCTATTTCTCGTAGTCCGTAGTGGATGCTGGGCGCCCATCCCAAGTGCGGATTGTCTGCAATACTGGTACATAGTTATTGTTACCAAAAAATCGGGTTATTGCTGTAGTGAGCCATCTTTTCTAGAGGCTCCTCTGTTATCATGCTGTTAATTTGGTTTCATATCACAAGTTGTACGGTGTGATTGGTGTGGCTGGTATGAGTCTTACCCGGGATTCAAAATCCTTCCTTATTGTGTACGCTCGTCCGGGCACAGTATCCTAACTGAGGCTTGGAGGAAGGTCATAGGGGGAGGAGCCAGTGCACACCAGATAGTCCTAAAGCTTTCTTTAGATGTGCCCAGTCTCCTGCGGAGCCGCTATTCCCCATGGTCCTTACGGAGTCCCCAGCATCCACTACGGACTACGAGAAATAGAATTATCGGTAAGTAAATTCTTATTATATATATATATATATATATGTGTATATGTATGTATGTATATATGTGTGTGTGTGTGTGTATATATATATATATATATATATATATATATGTGTGTGTATGTATATATGTGTATGTGTGTGTATATATATATATATATATATATATATATATATATATATATATATATATATATATATATATATATATATATATATATATATATATATATAATATATAGTTTTATAGAATTTGCAGTAAGGGTGTAGGGCTGGTTTTCAGACCAATGTTTTAAACCAGAACTAAACTTACAGTAACATTTATACCCCTTTTCCACTAGCTCTTAGAAACACGGGTAAATGTGCGGGGGGGCGCATTTACCTGTGTTTTTCCCTAGTGGAAAAGGGTCCCCCGGCAAATTCCAGGATCAAGTGATCCGGGAATCCTACCCTGGTAGCTAGCCGGGTTGAACACGTGTTCAACCCAGCTAGCTGTCTAGTGTGAACGGGAGCCGTGTCGAGGCGACACGGCTCCCGTTCACAGTGTATGGGAGGGTGGCGCTGGGAGATCATGTGATCTCCCAGCGCCACCCCTGCCGCGTCACTAGCTGCATCACCACCCCAGCAATTGCCGGGTTGGTGAGCGCTGTCTTTAGGGGGCTGTAGCACGGGCTGCGACCCGTGCTACAGTAGTGGAAAAAGGGGTATTACTCTTTGAAGATACTTTACATGCCTTTGTTTATATTGACTCTTATTAATGCCAATGACCCTCATTCCGAGTTGTTTGCTCGCTAGCTGCTTTTAGCAGCAGTGCACACGCTAGGCCGCCGCCATCTGGGAGTGTATCTGAGCTTAGCAGAAGTGCGAACGAAAGATTAGCAGAACTGCTCGAAAATATTTTCATGCAGTTTCTGAGCAGCTCCAAACCTACTCCTACCTTGCGATCACCTCAGTCAGTTTAGTTCCTGCTTTGACGTCACAAACACGCCCTGCATTTGGCCAGCCACTCCCCCGTTTCCCCAGGCACGCCTGCGTTTTTACCTGATACGCCTGCTTTTTTTAGCACACTCCCGGAAAACGGCTAGTTACCACCCAGAAACACCCACTTCCTGTCAATCACTCACCGATCAACAGAGCGACAGAAAAGCGCCGCTTGACCTTGTGTAAAACTGCATAGTTTTGTGTGAAAGTACTTTGCGCGTGCGTACTGCGGCCCGTACTCATACGCAGAAATGCCGCTTTTTCGCCTAATCGCCGCGCTGCGACCGAAAGCAGCTAGCGATCGACTCGGAATGATGGCCAATGTTTTTAGGCCTTCATTCCTACTGAAACGTATACTAACGACTATCTATACTGCTTTAACAGCTGCAGATTAAGGGACATGATATAATATTGATCCAGCTCTTACTCCCACTGAGGGGCTGATGTAGAGTTGGATCTCTGCGTATGGATGGAAAATCTTCAGTGCACATTTGTGTAAACCTGATACCACCACATTTATTTATTTATTAACAGTTTCTTATATAGCGCAGCATATTCCGTTGCGCTTTACAATTAGAACAACAGTAATAGAACAAAACTGGGTAAAAACAAACCGATATAGAGGTAGGAAGGCCCTGCTCGCAAGCTTACAATCTATGCAGCAGGTGAAGCGGGAGGGATGGGGGCGGTCTAACGGAGGTATAGTGAGGGAGTTATCATGTAATTGTGAGCAGGTACAGACCGGCACAGTGTATGTAAATTTATATAATTCGTTAAATATATATATTTATTTCGTGATCCTTTACTTCCGCTGTATTTTGTCCAGCGTGGTTCCATCTCTGCATCAATACCTTTTTGTGTGAGGATTTCACCAACCATAGCACTGTGTTTGGCTACCTGTGCTGTTTGTGGAACTTGACTGTATGATAACATAGGCGGGGGGGAAGGGAGGGGAGGGGAGGGGTGCCAGTTGCCCAGAAACTCTTGGCCAGTGGGTCAAATAATGACAACAATAGCAATGGTATATAATGCGATTACTAAATCTGCTATTACATCAAGCTGTTCAAGGGACAGGGCAGAGCTGCTGCACATGCCCAGTGGTAGCAGTATCTTCTACAAAGTTTGCTGTGTGTGGGGATCGGAGTCCTCAATCGGTGCACTAGACCAGTGAGTAGCTACCGGGAAGAAGAGACAGCAGCCATACCATGAGGTGGGAGAATGTGTGCTTAGCAAGTGCAGTACTGGTTCTGTTATGTTTGTGGATTTATTATTTAAATAGGTTTGATACAGCCTATACCAGTGATGTCTAACCTTGACACTCCAGCTGTTGTTGAACTACACATCCCAGCATGCCCTGCTACAGTTTTGCTATTTGGCCATGCTAAAACTGATGCAGGGCATGCTGGGATGTGTAGTTCAACAACAGCTGGAGGGTCAAGGTTAGCCATCACTGGCCTATACTATAGAACATCTATATTGTGTTAAATATTAATACTGTATTCAATACAGTATCCACTGTATAAAAAGACCAATGTTTACATTAATATCCATGGTTGTTTATTAGGTTCTCAACCGCTCTCCAAGACTCCCGCACTTGCTCCAGTGTTCCGAAGAGTGGGAGACTGTGGATTGCGTTTGGAAACCCCCCTCTAGAAATCCTGCATTTGCCACTGGATAAGGGGACTACTCATGGGAATATACGGGGCGGGAACCCATCATACATTTAGACAGATATACTGTACAAATAGCACATCTGGTCTTGTCACACATTATTGCATTGTACGTCAGATTTTATGTGTGTGGGGCTTTTTGTATGCTGTCCAGTGGTTATAAAGGGCAACTTGTAACCAGTGAACTCTGCCATTAATTCAGAATGGGTTTTGGAAACAATTAGCTTTGCTGACATGACTGGAAAATAACTATTTAAAGTAAATCTGTTCCTCATTTAGTGACAGGGTCTCGTCTCATTCCAGAGTATTTATTGTGTACGCAGCAGCCCTGTACAGACAGGATCACTGGATATTAAAATAAACGGTCTATTGGAAGTAATCCCTGTCACATTAATTGCCTAGATCTTGCCATCAGCAAATATACAGTATACTGTAGATAGCAGACCTATACAGGCATAGGGGCAGATTTAAAGAGTGATATTAATGTAATCACTCGTTACGAATGATAAGTGGTGCTCCAGCCAATCTGCTCCTGTCATATTTCAAACACATGACAGTTGAGAGCTGATTTGGCTGGAGCACCGTTTATCATTTGTAACCCCCGTTAAATCTGCCCCATAATTAGGAAACAAAGTGCCAGGAACAGCATCCTCCATTTTGATAGTGCCCATCTACCAGCCACCAAAACAGCAGTACCAAAAGGTGAATAAAAGGCTCAAACGTAATTGTTATGAACATGGAACTTTCATCAAAAGATCACGAGAACTGAAGGGAAGATTAAAGTCAAGAGGTTACATCGATAAAGTAATTCCTAAAGCAAAACAAGCTACTATGAAAAGGGATAGGCAATCGCTTATCTTCCTCTAAACCAAAAACTGTAATCACCAATAACAAACACCATTAGATTTATTGGTACCTTTGGTAATTAACGGAGAGACCTGAAACAAGCTGTACAGAACACTGGCATATCTTACACACTGTACCAAGGATGGCCAGTATCTTGGATGGCAAAGTATCATTTGGTTAGCTCAAGGCCAAATATCTGACAAAATTAACATCTAGGGGGAAGATGTACTATGCATTGGCGAGAAATAAGGTACCAGCTAATATGCTCCTAATTGCCATGTTACAGGCTGTTCTAAAAAATGGCAGGAGCTGGTTGCTTATTTATTAACCGTTTCTTATATAGCACAACATATTCTGTTGCGTTTTACAATTAGAACAGTAATAGCACAAACTGGGCAAAAACAGACAGACATAGAGGTAGGAGGGCCCTTCTCACAACCTTACAATCTATAGGGTTGGTTAGTACTTTATCTCTCTACAAGGCTTAAGGTGCATACACACTGTGAGATACTGACTTGTGTGCGATTTTTGACTATGTAATATTGACTGTGTGCTTGCGATTTTGGCTATGGACGATTTTTGACTATACTTTTTTTTTTTTTGCTAGGTAGCCAAAATTGACTTGCCTGCACAGTCTATCTAACCTTGCGATACCGACCCGTGTGAGTGCGCATCTGGATTGAAACGGTATCGCAAGCTGGCTAACACCTTGCGATATGAACTAACTTTAAATGTGGCAAGTGCAAATATACATCTCAAACCAATGAGTATCAGAGTAGGTGTGGCAGCATATACAAAATGACTTCGTAAATTGCTCTAGCCATGGTGGTATCTGCTGCCTCACACGTACCTGCCTGAAAACCCTATATAGGCTTGACTAATAGTGCTGCGGGAGGTTCTGCAGATCTGTCCACATCTAAATGTCTCATTTACATGAACAGACACTAACTGTGCTCAGACTATGCTTACCAACCGCAACCCTTCTTCCCCTATTCTCTAGACCAGTGGTTCTCAAACTTGGTCCTCAGGACCCCACACAGTGCATATTTCTCAGGTAACCCAGCAGGTGCACAGGTGTATTAATTAATCACTGACACATTTTAAAAGGACCACAGGTGGAGCTAATTGTCACTTGTGATTCTGTGACGAGACCTGCAAAACATGCACTGTGTGGGGTCCTGAGGACCGAGTTTGAGAACCACTGGTCTAGAGCACAGGTTCTCAAACTCTGTCCTCAGGACCTCACACAGTGCATGTTTTGCAGGTCTCCTCACAGAATCACAAGTGAAATAATTAGCTCCACCTGTGGATATTTTACAATGTGTCAGTGAGTAATGAATACACCTGTGCACCTGCTGGGTTACCTACAAAACATGCACTGTGTGGGGTCCTGAGGGACCGAGTTTGAGAACCTGTGCTCTAGACTAGTGATGAGCACCGGAAATTTTTCGGGTTTTGGGTTCGGTTCCGCGGCCGTGTTTTGGGTTCGAACGCGTTTTGGCAAAACCTCACCGAATTTTTTTTGTCGGATTCGGGTGTGTTTTGGATTCGGGTGTTTTTTTCAAAAAACCCTAAAAAACCGCTTAAATCATAGAATTTGGGGGTCATTTTGATCCCAAAGTATTATTAACCTCAATAACCATAATTTCCACTCATTTTCAGTCTATTCTGAACACCTCACACCTCACAATATTATTTTTAGTCCTAAAATTTGCACCAAGGTCGCTGGATGACTAAGCTCAGCGACCCAAGTGGCCGACACAAACACCTGGCCCATCTAGGAGTGGCACTGCAGTGTCACGCAGGATGGCCCTTCCAAAACCTACTCCCCAAACAGCACATGACGCAAAGAAAAATGAAAGAAAAAAGAGGTGCAAGATGGAATTGTCCTTGGGCCCTCCCACCCACCCTTATGTTGTATAAACAGGACATGCACACTTTAACCAACCCATCATTTCAGTGACAGGGTCTGCCACACGACTTTGACTGAAATGACGGGTTGGTTTGAACCCCCACCAAAAAAGAAGCAATTAATCTCTCCTTGCACAAACTGGCTCTACAGAGGCAAGATGTCCACCTCATCATCATCATCCTCCGATATATCACCGTATACATCCCCCTCCTCACAGATTATCAATTCGTCCCCACTGGAATCCACCATCTCGGCTCCCTGTGTACTTTGTGGAGGCAATTGCTGCTGGTGAATGTCTCCACGGAGGAATTGATTATAATTCATTTTAATGAACATCATCTTCTCCACATTTTCTGGATGTAACCTCGTACGCCGATTGCTGACAAGGTGAGCGGCGGCACTAAACACTCTTTCGGAGTACACACTTGTGGGAGGGCAACTTAGGTAGAATAAAGCCAGTTTGTGCAAGGGCCTCCAAATTGCCTCTTTTTCCTGCCAGTATAAGTACGGACTGTCTGACGTGCCTACTTGGATGCGGTCACTCATATAATCCTCCACCATTCTTTCAATGGGGAGAGAATCATATGCAGTGACAGTAGACGACATGTCCGTAATCGTTGTCAGGTCCTTCAGTCCGGACCAGATGTCAGCATCAGCAGTCGCTCCAGACTGCCCTGCATCACCGCCAGCGGGTGGGCTCGGAATTCTGAGCCTTTTCCTCGCACCCCCAGTTGCGGGAGAATGTGAAGGAGGAGATGTTGACAGGTCGCGTTCCGCTTGACTTGACAATTTTCTCACCAGCAGTTCTTTGAACCCCAGCAGACTTGTGTCTGCCGGAAAGAGAGATCCAAGGTAGGTTTTAAATCTAGGATCGAGCACGGTGGCCAAAATGTAGTGCTCTGATTTCAACAGATTGACCACCCGTGAATCCTTGTTAAGCGAATTAAAGGCTCCATCCACAAGTCCCACATGCCTAGCGGAATCGCTCTGTTAGCTCCTCCTTCAATGTCTCCAGCTTCTTCTGCAAAAGCCTGATGAGGGGAATGACCTGACTCAGGCTGGCAGTGTCTGAACTGACTTCACGTGTGGCAAGTTCAAAAGGTTGCAGAACCTTGCACAACATTGAAATCATTCTCCACTGCGCTTGAGACAGGTGCATTCCACCTCCTATATCGTGCTCAGTTGTATAGGCTTGAATGGCCTTTTGCTGCTCCTCCAACCTCTGAAGCATATAGAGGGTTGAATTCCACCTCGTTACCACTTCTTGCTTCAGATGATGGCAGGGCAGGTTCAGGAGTTTTTGGTGGTGCTCCAGTCTTCTGTACGTGGTGCCTGTACGCCGAAAGTGTGCCGCAATTCTTCTGGCCACCGACAGCATCTCTTGCACGCCCCTCTCGTTTTTTAAATAATTCTGCACCACCAAATTCAAGGTATGTGCAAAACATGGGACGTGCTGGAATTTGCCCAGATTTAATGCACACACAATATTGCTGGCGTTGTCCGATGCCACAAATCCACAGGAGAGCCCAATTGGGGTAAGCCATTCTGCGATGATCTTCCTCAGTTGCCGTAAGAGGTTTTCAGCTGTGTGCGTATTCTGGAAAGCGGTGATACAAAGCGTAGCCTGCCTAGGAAAGAGTTGGCGTTTGCGAGATGCTGCTACTGGTGCCGCCGCTGCTGTTCTTGCGGCGGGAGTCAATACATCTACCCAGTGGGCTGTCACAGTCATATAGTCCTGAGTCTGCCCTGCTCCACTTGTCCACATGTCCGTGGTTAAGTGGACATTTGGTACAACTGCATTTTTTAGGACACTGGTGAGTCTTTTTCTGAGGTCTGTGTACATTTTCGGTATCGCCTTCCTAGAGAAATGGAACGTAGATGGTATTTGGTACCGGGGACACAGTACCTCAAACAAGTCTCTAGTTGGCTCTGCAGTAATGATGGATACCGGAACCACGTTTCTCACCGCCCAGGATGCCAAGGCCTCAGTTATCCGCTTTGCAGCAGGATGACTGCTGTGATATTTCATCTTCCTCGCAAAGGACTGTTGGACAGTCAATTGCTTGGTGGAAGTAGTAAAAGTGGTCTTACGACTTCCCCTCTGGGATGACCATCGACTCCCAGCAGCAACAACAGCAGCAGCGCCAGCAGCAGTAGGCGTTACACGCAAGGATGCATCGGAGGAATCCCAGGCAGGAGAGGACTCGTCAGAATTGCCAGTGACATGGCCTGCAGGACTATTGGCATTCCTGGGGAAGGAGGAAATTGACACTGAGGGAGTTGGTGGGGTGGTTTGCGTGAGCTTGGTTACAAGAGGAAGGGATTTACTGGTCAGTGGACTGCTTTCGCTGTCGCCCAAAGTTTTTGAACTTGTCACTGACTTATGATGAATGCGCTGCAGGTGACGTATAAGGGAGGATGTTCCGAGGTGGTTAACGTCCTTACCCCTACTTATTACAGCTTGACAAAGGCAACACACGGCTTGACAAATGTTGTCCGCATTTCTGTTGAAATACTTCCACACTGAAGAGCTGATTTTTTTGGTATTTTCACCAGGCATGTCAATGGCCATATTCCTCCCACGGACAACAGGTGTCTCCCCGGGTGCCTGACTTAAACAAACCACCTCACCATCAGAATCCTCCTGGTCAATTTCCTCCCCAGCGCCAGCAACACCCATATCCTCCTCATCCTGGTGTACTTCAACACTGACATCTTCAATCTGACTATCGGGAACTGGACTGCGGGTGCTCCTTCCAGCACTTGCAGGGGGCGTGCAAATGGTGGAAGGCGCATGCTCTTCACGTCCAGTGTTGGGAAGGTCAGGCATCGCAACCGACACAATTGGACTCTCCTTGTGGATTTGTGATTTCGAAGAACGCACAGTTCTTTGCTGTGCTTTTGCCAGCTTAAGTCTTTTCATTTTTCTAGCGAGAGGCTGAGTGCTTCCATCCTCATGTGAAGCTGAACCACTAGCCATGAACATAGGCCAGGGCCTCAGCCGTTCCTTGCCACTCCGTGTGGTAAATGGCATATTGGCAAGTTTACGCCTCTCCTCCGACGATTTTATTTTCGATTTTTGAGTCCTTTTTTTACTGATATTTGGTGTTTTGGATTTTTACATGCTCTGTACTATGACATTGGGCATCGGCCTTGGCAGACGACGTTGATGGCATTTCATCGTCTCGGCCATGACTAGTGGCAGCAGCTTGAGCACGAGGTGGAAGTGGATCTTGATCTTTCCCTATTTTTGGAACCTCAACATTTTTGTTCTCCATATTTTAATAGGCACAACTAAAAGGCACCTCAGGTAAACAATGGAGATGGATGGATACTAGTATACTTATGGATGACGAGCGACTGCCGACACAGAGGTAGCTACAGCCGTGGACTACCGTACTGCGTCTGCTAGTATAGACTGGATGATAATGATATAAAAAATATATATATATCACTACTGCAGGACAGGTATATATTGTATAATGACGGACCTGCTGGACACTGTCAGCACTGCAGACTCCTAAACTACTAGTATGAAGAAGATAGAAAAAAAAAAACCCCACCACAGGTAGGTATACAATTATGGACGAGCGACTGCCGACACAGAGGTAGCTACAGCCGTGGACTACCGTACTGCGTCTGCTAGTATAGACTGGATGATAATGATATAAAAAATATATATAGATCACTACTGCAGGACAGGTATATATTGTATAATGACGGACCTGCTGGACACTGTCAGCACTGCAGACTCCTAAACTACTAGTATGAAGAAGATAGAAATATAATGAATGACGGACCTGCTGGACACTGTCAGCAGAATGCGTTTATAGAATAAAAAAAAAAAACACCACACGAGTGTTTAACTTTTTCAGGCAGACAATATACTGGTGGTCACTGCTGGTCAGTCACACTGGCACTCTGGCAGCAAAAGTGTGCACTGTTAAATATGTACTCCTGCTATAACTGCTCTCCAGTCTCCCCCACAATTTAAGCTGTGTGAGCAGTGAGCACTACTCAGCACAGTCAGATATACATAGATGATATTATCATGCAGCACACTGAGGCTGAGCACAGATATGGTATGTGACTGTGTATCGTTTTTTTTCAGGCAGAGAACGGATTATATTAAATAATAAATAAAACTGGTGGTCACTAGTATAACTATCAGCAAAACTCTGCACTCTCTGAGTACTCCTAATGCTCCAGTAAATCAAGTGTCTCACTCTCTATCTAAACGGAGAGGACGCCAGCCACGTCCTCTCCCGATCAATCTCAATGCACGTGTGAAAATGGCGGCGACGCGCGGCTCCTTTATATAGAATACGAGCCTCGCGAGAATCCGACAGCGGGATGATGACGTTCGGGCGCGCTCGGGTTAGCCGAGCAAGGCGGGAAGATCCGAGTCTGCCTCGGACCCGTGTAAAAAGCGTGAATTTCGGGGGGGTTCGGTTTCCGAGAAACCGAACCCGCTCATCACTACTCTAGACCAGAGGTTCTCAAACTCTGTCCTCGGGGGCCTACACAGTGCATGTTTTGCAGGTCTCTTCACAGAATCACAAGTGAAATAATTAGCTCCACCTGTGTACCTTTTAAAATGTGTCAGTGAGTAATTAATACACCTGTGCACCTGCTGGATTACCTGCAAAACATGCACTGTGTGGGCTCTCGAGGACCGAGTTTGAGAACCTCTGCTCTAGACCATAGGTCTGCAAACTCGGCCCTCAGGACTCCACACAGTGCATGTTTTGCAGGTAACCCAGCAGGTGCACAGGTGTATTAATTACTCACAGACACATTTTAAAAGGTCTGCAGGTGGAGTTAATTATTTCACTTGTGATTCTGTGAGGAGACCTGCAAAACATGCACTGTGTGAGGTAATGAGGACTGAGTTTGCAGACCTATGCTCTTGACGTACAGATGTGTCCACATACACCTGTCTTCAAATTGTGCCAAATCTACCTGTGTGGTGTGCCATGGACTCCACAACTTAGCCGTGCCTTGCACATTTTTATTTAAATATGCATCTTAGGGTGTGTACACACGGTGAGATCTTTGCTATGCCCGATTTTCACTTTGCGATTTCCCCTGAACTCCCCGGAGCCCAGCACCACCGATTTTGACTAACTTTTCTTGAGATATGGACTATGTGTGCTTTCGATTTTGGCTTATGTGAGATTTAATTGACATGTGAGATGAACTAGATAGTACACCGATCTAGCATGGATTGACTTGCCTGTACAGTATCTTTTCTTGCGATACTGACCTGGCGGGACCGCGCATCGGGATCGCAAGTGGCATAACACCTTGCGATTTGCACTAACTTTTCTTGCGATTTTGACTATATAGTCAAAATCGAAAGAGAAACTCTCACCGTGTGTACACACCATTAATGTGTTGCTTTATACCAATTCCTTTCTAACACAAAAAAATCCTACAGCTGGCCATACACCTTTTTTAAAGATTTTCTGTTCAACTAATTGGAACAAAAATCTGGTAATGTATGGTAGCATTGACCATTTGCTCCCAAACGCCGGAAAACGGACAAAACCGGTTGTTCAGACAAATTAGTTATATCCACTTGATTTGAGCAATGTTTCTGAACGACCGTTTTTATCCATTTTCCGGCATTTAGAACCCAATGGTCGATTGTCATATGTACCCATACATTACCAGATTTTTGTTCCAACTAGCAAATTGGCTGGTGTGTGTCCAGCTTAAGTACTTAGGGGTTTATTCAGGTTTGTTAGCAAACCAAAAAGGTAAGCAATTGGGCAAACCCATGTTGCACTGCAGGAGGGGCAGATGTAACATTTGCGGAGAGTTTTAGATTTGGGTGGGTTATATTGTTTCTGTGCAGGGTAAATACTGGCTGCTTAATTTCTACACTGCAATTTAGATTTCAGTTTGAACACACCCCACCCAAATCTAATGGGCCCTACACACATGCCGATATCACTGCACGATATGAATGATCTCGTTCATTAATGAACGAGATAACGTTCATATCGTGCAGTGTGGAGGCTCCAGCGATGAACGATGCGCGGCCCCGCGCTCGTTCATCGCTGGGGCCATGTCGGCTGTGCATGCAGGCCAATATTTGCCTGCAAGTCTACGGAGCCGGGTGACGGGGGGAGTGAAGAAACTTCATTCCCACCGTCACTGCCCCCCGCCGCCGGGTCGCCCGTCGCCCGTATCGGCGGGCAGCTCGGCGGCACATCGCCGAGTGTGTAGGGCCTATAACTCTCTCTGCATGTTATATCTGCCCCACCTGCTGTATAACATGGGTTTGCCCATTTGCTTCCTTTTTTTGGTTTGCTAACAAACCTGAATAAGGCCATTTGTACACTATTAGTATATTAAGACGTAAGATTCTGGAAAAATTATGTAATGTAGGTAAAATGGCAGCAGTAGAGGTCCTATATGAATAACTCTTGCCACGCATCATTCTGCTTAATCTGCTACTTTATGCCAATTGTTTGCATCAAAAATACTAAGTGCAGGGGCTGGCAAGGTGAAATGCGTGAAAAGTGACCCGTTTGGGTGCCCAAACGAGACTTTTCGCAACGCGCCCATTAGTTTAGTCTGATTTAGCCGATTTTACGCAGCTAAACCTGACTGCTTTGGGTGCGATAAAAAAAAAAATCAATTGAATATTGCCCTGCAATCTCCCGTCACTTTAGACAGGAGATCGAGCGTGATAAAACAAGTGATTCCTTTTCTGGGATGTGTAGTTCCGCATTCTGCAGCAGCTGGAGTGCCTACCTCTGTCCTACAGTATGTATAGTATTTTCTGCATAAGAATGAGATTCCTAAGGCTATGGAGTCTACTCTGGAGTCTTAGGGGTAAATTTACTAAGATGGAAGTTCTATTTAAGATGGGATGTTGCCCATAGCAACCAATCAGATTCTACTTCTCATTTATCTAGCAACGTCTAGAAGACAATACTTGGAATTTGATTGGTTGCTATGGGCAACACTCCATCTTAAATAGAACTCCCATCTTCGTAAATGCACCCCTTAGTCTGCACCTAATCACAGCTAAATCACAACTAAAAGCAAGATTGAAATGACTACTTTATTCCCCAAAATTGATAATCTGTGAGATCTAAGTGACTTGAAGAAACTAACCTATCTTGGAATTGGGGAGGGGTGTAATGCTGTTACCATGATCCAGTGCTGACATCTGTAATACAGTCCCTCAGTCACCGTAGCGCCAGGTGCTTGAGACTGGGGATTTTCATTGCAAGTCTCTAGCGTCTCCGAATCCACCTCTGATGATGGTAAACAGGATGCAGCTGGAATACAGGCATATGTTGTGGCTTCCTTTTGCTAGAAGTGTGGATCTCTCAAGAAAAACAACTTTTTTGTTTTCTGTGTAGCTTTGTCCAGTTTTAGTTGGAACAAACAACTACTGTACATGGAAACCTTGACATCTACTATAGACCTGTATAACCCAGCATTCTGAAAAGATGAAACCTACCTGTGAATGTTCTTAAACCCACAGCAGCCAATAAAATATCCATTTATTTATTTTAGAAAATAGTGTAACCCAGGACACGATACATTTTCTAAATGTTTGGTGTAAAGATGATTGAACCGGTTGTGGTTTAGTTCAGCTAGAATATTTTTATGGAGTTTTGAAACTGTTTTTTTTTTTTTTTCTGTTTCTTTGAAACCAATCTATAGTCAAACAGGTTTATGTCAGTTTGGAAATGTTACAGGAGTTAAAAAAAATAAATGTTGTTGTTCTTTATTTTTAGGGTACCTCAATAGGTCTGCAGCGCCGTACATACGGCAAACAATATGACCGCACAGGATAAACAGTATGGTACAGTTACCAGAACATAACCGTAAACAAGTAACTATTAACATCACAATTCTCAGTGAAACCATGTATCTCATTCTTGAAACCATGTGTCTAATAGCGAAGGTAGAACTAGCCGGTTTAGAGAAGCCGATAGAGATGTATAGGCTACAAATGAGTGGTGCTCTGTGCGGGGTATGTAGTTAATATACCAGCTGTCGGGATCCCGGAATTCAGAATCCCAACAGCCGGTAAAATGCTGGCGGTCGGAATACACTAACCGAGGGAGAATAGAACCCATGGCGAGCAAAGCTCACCGCTGGGCCCGAAGTGTGGTGAGTGCAGTGAGCCCGTGAGGGGACTCGCTGCGCTTGCTGCCAGTATTACGGCTGGTGGGATGCCGTTGTCAGGATCCTGACAGCCAGCATCCCTTCTGCCGGGATATCCTACTGAACCCTCGGTGGGGGCCACTGAGGTGGTACAGGCTGTAGGGGATGTGCAAGAGAAGAATGCTGTAAGAACAGGAAGGAGGAGAACCCTGCTCCTAGGAGCTTACAATCTAAGGGGGAGACAAACTGTTATCATGAGGAGTGAGCGAGAATTTGGAGACTTGAGAACAGGAAGTAAGAGTTAGAGATGGCCGAAGCAGGAGGGGCGGGGTAGGTTACGTGGTGGCATGGTCTTGTGATGGAAGGGTGTGCAATGATGAACAGGTGGGTTTTCAGCGCCTGTTTGATGCTATGCATGGTGGGGAAAAGTTTGATGGAATGAGGGAGCTTGTTCCAGTGTTGGGGGCAGCACAGGAAAAATCTATGATTTAAGAGTGAGCTGCAATAACCAAGGTGTAGGAGAGGCGACTGTCATTGGCCAACTGGAGAGGGCGGGAGGAAGTGTGTACAGAGATGAGGTTGGAGATGTAGGGAGTATTGGAGTTAGAGCTGGGGCCCTCTCACACTGACCTACGAGGCCCTCTATAAGTATTGAAAATGTCACTCCCTAAATGGCTGCCGCCTCAGAGAAGACAGTTCTTTTTAATGCTAGAAGAGACCTTTTGGGAGGAACATTTTCAAAAGGTTGAAGGGGGCAGGCTCGAACAGCGGGCGCCACCTTTCTTGTATCAATTTAACATGTCGTTGTATAATGGATTCGTAATTGGAATCCGGCTCTTTCAGATTCTATGATAGTCTTCAATAAAACATTATTGCTTGACCACTAATGGTTATTTTTATTTATGGTGATCTTTCCTGGTGAGAGGGTTTTATTCTAGGGTGTTTTGTATCTGTTCTGCCAAAATAAAGGTCTCTGGTACATCAAAATCATAATTGGCCCACTAAGGTGGATTCTTGACTCCGTTTGACACTGAATTTATAATCATATGTATTGGCGCACTGGGATATTAGTTTGTTGTATGATATCTTAAGGTCCCGACTAACAGGTCCTATACTGCTTTCTGTATAGCGCAGATTAAGTATGTATGTATGTATGTATGTGTGTGTGGATTACATTTTTTAATTGCAAGATTTTCTGCAATTAATTGCATTGTTATGCGCAAAATTCATTAATGAATTCAAAAGTAGTGTGTTGCGCACTTTTGCAGAGAGGGAAAAAAGAGAGAGACACACACATGGCATGTAAGTACTCTGTAGTGCAAAACTGGATCAACAGACCCTGTGCATATAGTAAGTGTGTGTGTGTGTATATATGTGTGTATGTATATATATGTATGTGTGTTCATGTATGTGTGTGTGTGTGTATATATGTATGTATGTATGTGTGTGTGTATATATATATATATATATATATATATATATGTGTGTGTATATATATATATATATATATATATATATATATATATATATATATATATATATGTGTGTATATATATGTGTGTGATTTTAAGAATGTCTGTTTACAAAAATAAATTTAAATATTGAACACACTGTAAATAACATTGTAGACAGCTGAATACCCTTGCTTCGCTATGGGATGAGGATGGTAAATTAGAATGATAGTTGTTCGTTAATTTACGTTGGTTGGAGAGCTAGTATATAGGCATATCTTGGTTCACTGATGCACTTTGTGTAGTGGCGGCACCCCTTTTTGGTCCCCCAAGGGACCCTGCTCTTCCCACTATACAACTCTTAGTCTGTGGCTTCCTGCTGCCTCCATTCCCCTCCTCACATCATGTCAGTGCCCCTGTGAAATTGATTTTTTTTTTTCAGTTTCTTATATAGCTCAGCACATTATTATTATTATTATTATTATTATTATTATTATTATTATTATTATTTCCTGATATACTCTCTGCTGCTGGGGGACCATGCTATTCCACTATATAACTCTCAGTGTGTGGGTTCGTGCTACATGCAGCCCTGTCATCACGGACATATCATGCATGTCCTGATATATAGTCTGTGCTGTTGGCCCACCCATAGGTTTGCTAGTGGTGTGTTACCCCCACAGTGTTTGTTCCCAGAGTGTAAGTAATATGTGTACCAAGTTTGTTGTAAATTGCTTCAGGCATTCCAGAGTTATGCTGTCTGCTGAAATACTCTGCTGCTGCCTCACCCTTAGGGGTGCTTGGGGTGTCTTACCCCCACAGTGTTTGTTGCCAGATTGTAAGGCATATATGTACCAATTTTTGAGTACATTGCTCCAGCAATTCCGGAGTTATGCTGTCTCCTGATATACTCCGTGCTGCTGTCTGCCCCCCTAGGCGTGCTAGGGATTTCAAATAGTTTTAGTTGCCTCCGTCGCGTTTTAATACGCTCGTATGTAAAATTTCACGAACTTGTCGTAAACTGTGGATTTGTATAGAAAGACAGAAGGACAAATCTTAATTTTTATATATTAGAGGTGTTTTTTATTTTTAAATGTATATCCAATTTAAAAGGATCTACAGCAATAATTTACAGATGTACTTTATTGATGAATGCGAATGAATTAATGGCAGGCGAGGCTAATGCCAGATGTCTGTACAGCACTGACCCATGTATAACAGTGAGCAGCGTACACTACCAGCATTTAATGCGTCACTTACGAAGACCGACAACAGCAGCAGGCATACAGAGGTACAGTCAGTGTACAGCACCTTACGCATGTGTGAATGCTGCAGTCAGTGAGCCTGAGCCCCGGGTAAGGCTGCTCCCTCAGTATATACGTGCGGCTACCTTCTCCTCCATATGCCTGAACTGCATGTGGGCTGCCTAGCTGTCTATGTCCTAGAGATAAAGATGTGGCTTACTGGCTTACAACTCCCAGCCGGAGAAAATCGCACTACGGAGGAGCGGGCGGGGCTTGTAATGGAGCAAATTATGGTGATTGGCGGAGCTTGTAGAGGGCGAGGCTACCGATCAGCATGCTTGTGTTGTGTTGGCGGGAACGTGATAGTTATTGCCGATTGACAGAAGGGGAGTGGGCGAGACTTCAGCGTCGCTGCAGGGAGGTGGAGGAGCTGCGCGTCTTCCCCGATGGCTGGCAAGCATTAACACGCAATTAAAAAAATTGTCGCCGTTGAATAATGTGATATTAATGGGTTAACTTGCCCAGCCCTAAATATATGTTTTGTGATTCCCGGGCCCCACAATTTCTAGTGGCAGCCCTGATTATGTGGGTATGTATATGTATAACACAATTTGTAAGATGGGGGGGGGGGGGGGGAGAGAGAATCACTTGCCTACCTATTCTGCATTTGAGGAGGATCCCTAGGTCAGCACAGAAGCATGTAGGACCACAAACGGAACACTCCTCCTAGCTCTAGTCTGCTGCTGAGCTAAAGTTCCTCTCATGAGAGAAGCACTTATTCATTCTCACTTGCTCCCAGATAGGGTCTCACAAAGACATAGATGTCTGCGAGGGGTCATGAGATTTGGACCCCAGTGACCTGTTTTTCGCCTAGACCTGGTGTAAGTAGGCTAATAAAAGGGAATTGGCAGCTGCCTGTTCGATCACTTGTGTTTTCCTTTCATTGTTTCTCTAAATGATCCATGGCTTTTACCATGCATTCCATTATTTCACATGATCTAGTGTACATAACTACTAGAGCTCATACGGGAATGGAGGGAGCACGGTGACCAGCTGTTCCCATATGGGGTGTCTCAAGAGTGGGCTTTTTTCCTCTCATGTTGGCATTACTAAATGCTATGGGTTTAATGAGATGATTGGTGATATGCTTTGACACACAGTTACTAGTTTCTTTTGCAATTTTCTGGTTTCTGTAAAAGAGTGGGAGCTGTGGGAACTGGGATCTTACTGATAATAGGGTCTATTCATGAAGCAGTGAAAAGAGTGGAGAAGTGTGCCTGTGGGGAGGTTACCCGTGGTAACCAATCTGTTGCTCTGTATCATTTTATAGTATGCAAATTCTAAATGTTACTTCAATGCTGATTGGTCGCCATGGGCAACTTCTCCACACTTTTCACTGCTTCATGAATAGACCCCAATGTTTGTGTAGCAGTGTGATTGTCCTGCATTTCTGTGTCAGACTGCAAATAAAGTAGCAGGACTGCTTCAGGGAGCTCCTGTAGCATCACTAATCTTCCACCCATCTCCCTGCTGAAGCTCCACACCCAAATGACCTAAAGCGCTTAGATCTTATATGTAGCACAGGTAATAGGCAAACAGGGGGGAAGCAAGGGTGTGCTTTATAATCTGCTGTCGGCAATTATTAATATGCTTACAATATATATATTTTTCTGCATATTGGGCCTAGGTGATTTGCCCTTTTTTTTTTTTTTTTTTTTTTTTGTCTTCAATTCTTATCTCTTAACATATACTTACCAAAAATAGAGTATACTATTACAATATGAATAATTGTTACTTGGTGCTTTTACAAAAAGAGAAAGCATTGTGGAAATACAGGTATGCCTACCTGTCAAGTGGAGGCTAAGTTGCTTAGAGCTCTTCAGAGCTTACTACCATTGCTGACTGCATCTTACTTTCTGGTTATGTATAGAGCTATGTATACATTGAACTATTGCATTCTAAGGGGGGTATTCAATTGTTAGAAAAAACAGACACCCAACTGGCTTTTCAAACAATTGAATTCCACCCAATGAATGAATAAATACAAAAATAAAAAAGTGGGGGGGGGGGGGGAGAATGTTCATAAGCGTTTTCTTGGTTTCTCGTAATCCCCTCAAGGGTTAATTAAACAAGGAGGTTGTGTGGTTTTGTATAATGGTTTCCAGATCGTACTCATGTCTTCAGTCTGGTATGGTATACATCTTCTGCTAAGCAACAAGTCCTGTGGGGCATGTGCTCAGAAACAGTGCGAGGAGTTGTCACTTATTACGCAACATGTGAGTTACTTGGTGAAGGATAGAAAACACAGGACAGAAGTTCAGAGTTCTTTTATTTATGGGTTATGTGTTGCCCTGGTAACATCTTAGTTTTGACACAGAAATAAGTTTGCAAATCAGACAGCTGCACGTAAGCTGATTCATCACCTTCAGGTGACTTTAACGTTTTGGCTTGTAGATGTTGTCTGCCAATTTTTACTGAGTTTATCTTTGTTGCACTCTGCTGTGCCTCTGCTTTGGGCGCCGTTATCTCTGCGTCTGCAACTTTAAAATAAACTCTGCTTAATGTTAAAAATAGATGGCTTATGTTGTTACATTGCATTGTGTCCTGCTTGCTGGCAATGTGTAAAGCGTCTCTGTTATTTCTCAGAGATTTCACTAGTAAACTGCTCTCATGGCCATATTCCTAAAACATGTTTATTCAGTGCACATATCTATTTTACAGATGCGTTCAGGAAATCCTGCGCATTAAGGACGGTGAGAATGATCAACCCTTCTGTAGAGAACAAGTGGAGGGGGGATTTTGGTTATCCTAGCCTTTGCTCTTGGGGGGGCTATGCAATTGGTTGTGGCAGGTGCTCAATACTTGTCGTGCCCAAAATGCAGGGCGTGCTGCTGCTAAGGAGCCCCCAGCACTCTCACCCAGCAGCACAAACAATTGTATAGCTCCCGTCATTTTAGAACTTAATTCCCCTTGTCATTTATCTGTTACAGTCTAAAAAAATGATATGTAGAATCTGATTGGTTGCTGTGGGCAACACCTTTTTGTGCTTTTTAGTAGGTTTGATAAATCTTCCCCATGGCATATCGGTTGTGTCTATGCTCCCTTCGTGATCAGGACCTGGAAGTGACATAACGAGAGGGCAGGAGAGAACTTCAGCCCTTACAGCACCTGAATGTTTTCTTCATTCGTTTTGAGGTTTATTTTTTATTTTTTTCAATGCACCATTGGACCCTCGCGGGCTCGCTTTGCTCGCCACGCTTTGGGCTCGGTGTCTCTCTTCGCTCGCCACAGGTTACTATTCCAAATAGTTTGCGACATGGACCCAGGGGCTTATGGGAAAGGTCCTCTCCACAAAGGGAAACTAGACGCTACCATGGCATAACACTAATTTGTCCAGTTTTACTAGGGTAAATAATCCTAGTATCTTGACATATGCTTTCTGATGCTTTTAGTAATACACTTAAAACCCACCTCCAACCTGGGACACTGAACACAAGGTTAGAGCCGGGGTTTTAGATTACTTACTCCTTTCACACCTGCAGATGGACCCGGGTTATTCCCAGAGTATGTCCTCTCCAAGTGCTTCTGAGTCCACCAATCTGCTCCTTTTAGGCATGACCCAGGTCATCACGAGTCATGTCATGCCTTTTCACACTGGATGCTACCCATGTGTGACCTGGGAATAGCCCCGGTAGCGACCAGGGTCGACGCTCCGGCAATTTGGACCCAGGTAGACCCTTTCACACTGAGCCAGGACCTGGGTCGCCCAGCAAAATCCTGGGTTTTTCGGTCAGTGTGAAAGTGGTATTAAGTGAGGTATTGGATAGCTATCACAGAGAAGGAACTAGTCGAAATGACTATTGGATAGATGCATTATAAATGGTACCCCCTACATGACTGAAAGTGAATGGCCTTCTCTTGTCACGTGTGGATATTTGAATTGCCTCTCATATTCTAGCATTCGAAGTCTCCCAATCGCATAATATGACTGTTGCTGGAACGGAGAAGGGAACATAAAATGGAAATTTAGACTGCTCTACCTTTTCTCACCCAAACACTAAATTGTTTTTAATACAGCAGTTACTTAAACTATAAGGTTCATTTAACAAACTGAGGCTTCACATTTCTTGATACTTGCACACTCCTAGGTTATTAGCAGGCATCTGTCTTTCTGTTGTAATGCCATCCTATTTTTCAGACGGATCCTATTATTCAGACAGATATCCCTCAGAAACAAATCAATATTTATGGGCTGGCTGTTCAGGCACATCTGTCAGCAATTCAATAGGACACAATGAAAATGGGTGCAAGTAGTAAAGATGAACAATCCACTAAATGGTAGTCCTTCTTCTGCAGATGCTCTAAGTTTATTTGGAGCAGGTTTGCACAGCTTTCTCGTAATTACCGCCTCATACAAATTTACAATTCCAACCCTCCCACTTTGGAGTACAGAGGAGGGTTTGGACAGCTTGACCCAGTATTATATTATGGGGCTTGTCAACGGAAAACACATATTTAACTCAAATCCTGGAAAATCAGCCTTTTGATCTCACTCCCAAGTTATTTTACTGATGTCCCACTCTTTTGTATTACATAGAGAGAACCTGGCTTACAGGAGGAAAAAAATGTACATGGTCATACGCTGCATATGCGCTCATTTCATGTACAGGTGTCATCAGCTAGGCTGACCATATTATCCCTTTAACCTGGGACACTCATGAATTATACAGGTTCTGTGGCTGGCTGACTACAAGCCTGCATTTCACCTGGTTTTAAGCAGCACAGGACCTGTGTAATTCATGAGTGTCCCAGGCTAAAGGGATAATATGGTCACTCTACATCAGTGGTATTAATTAAATATATGTGCATATATGTGTGTAAATAGGTTGTTGTTGTGGTGTGTGTGTGTTTTTTTTTTTTGTTTTTTTAATGTGTTTAAATACATTACACACATACCAAATGGACTGAGGTGGAGCAAACATCTCCACATTTATGTCTCCAGTCACAGGTTTCCTGGCATGGGTGATGCAACTTTAGATGGTGGAACTTTCAGGGTGGTGGACTTTAGTTAGGCTCTATACGTCTGTTGGCAGCCATAAGATCCATATATGGTGTCCATCCTATGGAGAATTGGATAGATGATCCATTAAACGGCTTTGGTATTTCATTAATACGCAAATTAAGCCATTTTAAAAGCTTATGCCAGTCCTCTTTATCACTCCCTAATACTGCACTGTTACAGATATCTTGAATAACACAAAGGATTAGGAGACAAAGCTTTGCGTTAAATCACTGCAGTGTGCCTGGCACTTAGCATGGGAGATGCTGCTTAATGCGGCTAACCCTGTGCATTTGCATACCTAGCGCAGAGCTGGCTGCGCAAACAATTGAATGGCTACCGGTCATTTTTTAGACTGGAGCCACGGGAGTGATAAACAATTGAATCACCCCCCAAAAGTTCAATTCAGATTTTCTATTTTGCCTGGCAAATGTGTAATCCATTAACATGGTGCTCTGCTGGCAACTGTAAAGAGATATAGATACATACATACATACATATATATATATATATGTATGTATGTATGTATGTATGTATGTATGTGTATATATATATATATATATATATATATATATATATATATATATATATATATATATATATATATATATATAGATAGATAGATAGATAGATATGTATATATATATATTTTTTTTGCTACTATCCTACATTGGGTGCTGCTGGTAAGTTTGTTATCTATATGCACACCTAAATCTTTTTCCAGTATGGAGTCCCCTAAAATCATCCCATTAGGTGTGTAGGTGATATTTTTGTTCTTCCTACAGAGGTGCATTACCTTACACTTGTCTGTATTGAACCTCATTCTCCATTTTGCTGCCCATGATTCCAGTTTAAATAAATCGTTCTGGAGAGACTCTGCATCTCCCTCCGAATTTATAACCTTACATAGTTCGGTATCCTCTGCAAAAATTGACGCCATGCTCTCTAGGGGTTCACTACGATCTGCCGGCAACCAGCATACCGGCGCCGGGAGGCCGGCCGCCGGCTTACCGACAGTGTGGCGAGCGCAAATGAGCCCCTTGCGGGCTCGCTGCGCTCGCCACGCTACGGGCACGGTGGCGCGCTACGCGCACCACACTATTTTATTCTCCCTCCAGGGGGGTCGTGGACCCCCACGAGGGAGAATAAGTGTCTGTATGCCGGCTGTCGGGCTCCCGGCGCCGGTATGCTGGTCGCCAGGAGCCCGACCGCCGGCATACTGAAGACCAGCCGCTCTCTAGACCTTCCGCTAGAGTGCTAATGACAATGTTGAACAATTGTGGTCCGAGTACAGACCCTTGTGGCACACCACTTAGAACTTCATTCCAATTTGAAAAAGTTCCATTTACCACAACGCACTGCTCCCTATTATGTAACCAGTTGCGAACCCAAGTTCATATTGAGCTCCCTACCCCTAGTTCATGTAACTTATAGATAAGTCTCATGTTTGGCAGTGTGTCGAAAGCTTTAGCAAAGTTTGTCACAGTTCATGACATTCCAGGCTTCATAGTAAGTGTGAAATAAGTTTTTTATACAACTCTGATTTTACCATTCATTAGGTATTGTGAGATCTTTAATTCTAATTTGATGTCCTATTTCCCCAGCTGTATAGCAAGATGTCTGTTTCTTCCCTTTCACTGAGTATTTCTTAACAGGTGTCAAAATACTGTAGAATCACAGCTTTCCCTCACAGATTACTTAACGTGGGCTTGTTTACTTAGAAATTGTCGGAGGTAAATTACAGCGGAGAGGAATGGCATATAATTACCTGCATGCGTTCTAATGTTACGTGTTTTTTCCTGTGCTGAAAAGATATTTCCTTCCTTGATAACTACACACCTGTGCTTGTTACCTGATTTGTAATGCGCTACAGCTAACTTAGCGTGAGATAGAAAACAAATCTTTGTACATGAAGCGTTAATTGCCAATACTAAATTGGCAGCCAGTTGATACAGTGCAGTGAAAACGAGATTTATGGTAAGAACTTACCGTTGTTAAATCTCTTTCTGCGAGGTACACTGGTCTCCACAGGGAATGACATTGGGGTGTAGAGTAGGATCTTGATCCGAGACACCAACAGGCTAAAAGCTTTGACTTTTCCCAGAATGCATAGCGCCGCTGCCGCCTCTATAACCCCGCCTCCGTGCACAGGAGCTCCGTTTTGTTAACCAGTTCAATGCAGTAGCAGGTAAAAGACTACAACCGTTAGTAACCACATTCTCACGACAGGAGAAGGTGTCAGCGGCTAATGCCATACAAACTCAAAGAAGCTAAGTGCGTCAGGGTTGGCACCCTGTGGAGCCCAGTGTACCTCGCAGAAAGAGATTTAACAATGGTAAGTTCTTACCATAAATCTCATTTTCTGCTGTGGGGTACACTGGGCTCCACAGGGAATGACATTGGGGATGTCCTAAAGCAGTTTCTCATGGGAGGGGACACACTGTAGCGGGCACAAGAACCCGGCATCCAAAACAAGCAACCTGGGAGGCGGAAGTATCAAAGGCATAGAACCTTATTAATGTGTTCACTGAGGACCACGTAGCCGCCTTACACAATTGTTCAAGGGTCGCACCAAGAGGGTCCGTCCAACCAACCAAGTAGAATGGGCTCTGATGGTAGCAGGAGCTGGAAGGCCAGCCTGTACATAAGTATGTGCAATCACCATTCTAATCCATCTGGCCAGGGTCTGCTTGTGAGCAGGCCAGCCACATTTGTGAAAACCAAACAGAACAAAGAGAATCCGACTTCCTGATGGATGCAATTCTCTTCACATAGATATGGAGAGCCCGTACCAAAGACCGCTCTTTGGAAGACAATTCAGGAGAGGCAAAGGCCGGAACCACAATCTCCTGATTAAGGTGGAAAGACGACACCACCTTAGGTAAATACCCGGGACGTTTTCTAAGAACCGCCTGATCACGGTGAAAAATCAGATATGGTGACCTACAAGACAAGGCACCCAAATCCGACACCCGTCTAGCAGAGGCAATAGCCAGCAGAAACAATACCTTAAGAGAAGCCACTTAAGGTCTGTAGATTCAAGAGGCTCAAACGGAGACCCTTGCAATGCCTCCAAAACCACGACCAGTCCCAAGGGGCCACAGATGGGACGTAGGGAGGTTGAATCCGCAACACAGCCTGAGTGAATGTATGTACATCAGGTAAAGTCGCAATTTTTCTCTGTAACCAAACCGACAAGGCAGAAGTATGAACCTTGATGGAGGCCAGACGAAGGCCCAAGTCCAGGCCCTGTTGTAGAAAGGCCAAAAGTTTGGCCGTACTAAACTTGTAAGCGTCATGATTGTTAGATGCGCAAAGTAAGAATTCCAGCCCTTATGATAAATCTGGGCAGAAGCCGGTTTTCCGGGCCTTCAACATGGTTTGAATGACCGCCTCTGAAAATCCTTTAGCCCTCAAGACGGAAGCTTCAAGAGCCACGCTGTCAAAGCCAACCGGGCTAAATTCTGATATGCACAGGGGCCCTGAACGAGGAGATCTGGGCGCTGTGGAAGTAGAAGGGGACGCTCTATCAAGAGACCCTGAAGGTCTGAGAACCAATGCCGTCTGGGCCATGCGGGAGCGATCAGAAGTAGGATTCCTCCTTCTTGCTTGAACTTCCTTATTACTCTGGGCAGGAGTGACACCGGAGGGAACACGTATGGCAGCTGCAAGTTCCATGAAATTGCCAGTGCGTCCAGGAATACAGCTTGAGGATCCCTTGTCCTTGCTCCGAAGACCGGAACCTTGTGATTGTGTCAAGATGCCATCAGGTCCACATCTGGAAGGCCCCACCTGTCCACGAGGAGTTGAAACACTTCTGGATGGAGGCTCCACTCTCTGGTGTGTACGTCCTGACGACTGAGAGAGTCCGCTTTCCAGTTTAGGACACCCGGAATGAATACTGCCGATATGGCTGGCAGATGGCGTTGCGTCCACTGAAGAATCCATGATACTTCTCTCATTGCCATGCGGCTTTGAGTGCCGCCTTGATGATTGATGTATGCCACCATGGTGGCGTTTTCCGACTGTACTTGAACAGGTCTGTTCTGTATTAAATGCTGGGCCAAGTTCAATGTGTTGAACACCGCCCGCAATTCTAGAATGTTTATCGGGAGGAGAGACTCCTCCTTGGTCCACCGACCCTGAAGGGAGTGTTGCTCCAACACCGCACCCCAACCTCTCTGGCATCCGTCGTCAGAAGGACCCAGTTGGAGATCCAGAATAGACCCCTTCTCAATCGTTGGTCAAGAAGCCACCAGCTCAGTGACGGATGGACCTCCGGAGACAATGAGATCATTTGAGACCTGATCCACCATGTCGAAAGCCGACACCATGAGACCTAGCACTTGCATCGCCGAAAGTAACGACACTTGTGTACAAGATAGGAGGCATTGAATCCTTTCCTGAAGCTTCAGGACTTTCTCCTGAGACAAGAACAACCGCTGGTTGTGAGTGTCCAACAACGCCTCCAGGTGCACCATGCTCTGAGCAGGGATCAGGGAAGATTTCTTCCAGTTGATGAGCCACCCGTGGGCTTGCAGAAACTGGATGGTCAGATCCAGGTGGCGTAGGAGAACTTCTGGGGAATTTGCCGTCCCGGTACGGTAGGATCCTGACCCCTTGACGGCGGAGTACAGCCGTCATTACCGACATGACCTTGGTGAAGACTCGCAAAGCCGTGGTCAAACCAAAAGGTAACGCCCAAAATTGGTAATGGAGGTTGCCAACTGCAAACCTCAGGTATTGCTGATGCGACATTGCAATGGGAATATGCAGATAAGCATCCTGTATGTCCAGGGAGACCATATAATCCCCATGTTCCAATGCCAAAACAATAGAGCGAAGAGTTTCCATACAAAACTTGGAGACCCTCACAAATTTGTTCAAGGACTTGAGGTTGAGAATGGGCCGGGAGGACCCATTCGGTTTCGGGACTAGGAACAGCGGTGAATAGTACCCCTTGACTCTCTGAGCCAGAGGCACCTGTACTACCACTCCTGTGTCCAGGAGGGACTGTACCACCGAATGAAGAGTTTTTGCCTTCACCTGATCCGAAGGGTCGTTTGTAGGGCAAAATCGATGAGGAGGGACGATTTTTTAAGGATACGGCGTAACCTCGAGTGACTACTTCCCGTACCCAGGCATCGGAAGTGGTCTTCAATCATTCCTGGGAATACCCTAGAAGTCAGTCCCCCACCCTGGGATCCCCCAGAGGGAGGCCCGCCCCATCATGCGGCAGGCTTGTCCGTCTCGGAAGCAGGCTGACTGGCAGCCCAGGCCCGTTTGGGTTTGGGCTTATTGGGTTTGGAAGTTTGAATCTGTTTCGGGTACGCCTGACCCTTTGCTTTCCCTGAAGGATGAAAGGAGCGAAAGGAAGTACTCTTCGCCTTCGGTACAGAAGGAACAGTACTAGGTAGACAAGCTGTTTTAGCAGAAGCTAAGTCAGCCACTATCTTGTTGAGGTCTTCTCTGAAAAGAATGTCTCCCTTAAAAGGGAGTACCTCCAGATCCACGGACCAGGACCGCAACCATAGAATCCAGCGAGCCAGTATGGACGTAGTAGAAGCCTTGGCCGCCAGAATACCGCCATCAGAAGCCGCCTCTTTAATGTAATGAGAAGCTGTGACAATATACGATGAGCATTGTCTATCATGATCAGAAGCGTTGGAAGACATCTCCGCTTCCAACTCCTGAGCCCACGCTTCAATAGCCTCTGCAGCCCATGTCGCTGAAATGGTGGGCCGATGCACTGCACCTGCTAGGGTGTAAATCGCCTTTAAACAACCCTCCACATGCTTATCCGTCTGTTCTTTCAGAGACGTGATGGTAGTTACTGGCAGAGCTGAGGATACCACCAGCCACGCAACCTGCGAATCCACTGGCGGGAGTGTTTCCCAATTTTTACTTAGCTCCACAGCGAGGGGATAGCGAGCCAGCATCTTCTAATGAGGCATGAATTTCTTTCCTGGATCTTCCCAGGACTCCTGATATATGTCAACTAAATGGTCAGAATGAGGTAAAACTTGTTTAACCACTTTCTGATGTTTAAATCTGTCCGGTTTCTTAAGGGCAGCATCAGGCTTCGGGTCATCAATAATTTGAAGAATGAGCCTGATAGCCTCCAACAAGTCAGGAACATCCACCTGTGAGACAGATTCCCCATCAGAATCTGTGGGTTCAGTATAAACGCCATCCTCATCAGATGAGGTGTCTGGGACGTTGGTGGATTGTGAGGAAGTAATGGCCCGCTTAGAGGACCCCTTGGTCTTAGGCGGGCGAGGGTTAGACTTCTGAGTAGTCCGTGATTGATTCAATTGCTGTAACTGAGCAGACCGTTGATCTGCCCATGGTGGGTTAACCGCGGGATCCATAAGTGGTTGTACCGGTACAGGAGGTCCCATAGGGGGCATTAGTCTAGTTACCAGCGTATTCAATAGCGTGGAGAAGGTAGCCCAAGGTGGGTCATTTTGAACCCCCTTTGCTATGATCTCACTGGGGGGTAAGGAACACCCAGAACCTGAACCCTCAGCTGCTATATTTTCCTCAAATGTGTCTACAGCGTCACCACCACACAATGTGGGATCAGCCCCAGCACCATTGCCCTTTGTAGCTGACATATCCGAAAGCTCAATGCAGGGCTTCCCAGTACAATATCGACAGCACAATACCTGACAA
The DNA here is from genome assembly GCF_028390025.1 of Pseudophryne corroboree. Taxonomy (NCBI): domain Eukaryota; kingdom Metazoa; phylum Chordata; class Amphibia; order Anura; family Myobatrachidae; genus Pseudophryne; species Pseudophryne corroboree. The sequence goes on from NC_086448.1 coordinate 129,970,155, forward strand.
GAACCCCCTGTGTAGTGTAACAGCACAAACAGGGAATTCAAGAGGTATATGGTGACTAAAAATCACAGAAAAAAATACACACTGAGTATGTCTTGTGAAACACCTATATTAAATTATAAACCTGACGCATCTAGCCCCCTCAGGTTATAGAATATAGGGATAGCAATCTGAGTGAGATACACAAAATGGAGGTCACACAGCAGCTACATGCACACACATAGTCACATTGTACAATGCAGAAATTATGACATGCAATAGAACAGCACTGGACTAGCGATACAGAGTACTACTAAATATAGCTATACACTCAATCGATATAACAATGCACAGTAAAGACTGGATGTATATCACAGGGTACTTGTACTACATAACCCTGACTAAATGCACTCTTTCTTATACCCCTTTCACACCAGATATGCAGTGGTCTGACCTGGGAATACGGTCCCTGGAACATGCAGGGACATTCCCGGGTAAGACCCCTTGCATACCGCAGTCAGTAGCCCGGCATATTGACGGGTTGCTGACGTCAGCGGTGACGCGGCGGGGGCGGCGAAAGCGATCACATGATCTCCAAGCGCCGCCTGCTACATAGAAAGTGAACAGGAGCCGGGGCGCATTGACCCGGCTCCCGTTCACATAGACCAGGTTCCCGGGAGGATCCCGGGACCAACCCTGGTCGATTGCAGGGTTGAAATGCCGGGGCAGGAATCCCGGGATTTTGACCCTGTACCCTTTCACACCGAGAAATTTCCCGAGTTGGTGCGCGTTCATGTGCAATAACCTGGGAAATTTTGGGCTGTGTGATAGAGGTATTAACTAACACACTCAGCAGACATGTAGAATACTTAAGTGTCCTGTAAAATGCATAGCGCCGACATGCAGGTGGCTTTATAGAGGAGGATTTGCCCATACAGTTCCAGGATCAGCTCGGCTTCACCTAATGGCGCCCAACGCTGACAGGGAGTGAGGGAGAGAGAGAGATGCAGCTCCAGGGCGGGAACATTTACTCTAAATGGTGCCCTGGGGCTGGGGGAGGGGCTACAGGTCAAAGCCTTATTCCCCTTGCTGGACTTCACCACCGGGTAGTGTGGGCTATATAATAAACTTTTTTTTTTTTTTATCAAAACCGACCTGTGCTCTTGTCCTGGTGGTCTAGTGGGGTCCCTGTACTGCCACAGTGTCCACACCAGCGCGCGCGGCCCACCGGCCACGTGGGATCGCGATTTCCAGCTAGTCCCGTCTGGGGGACCCACTTACCTCCTCCCTGAGTGCGGCCACACGATCCTGGAGAGCTGCGGGGAGGGGGGGGGGGTGACTAACTTGAGAGAAACCGGAGCCTCCGCTGTAGGTACTCGGCAACCAGGGTGCGGGAGTGTACAGTGCCGCTGGGGGAGGTGATGGAGCTGCAGCAGGAGATGTCTGACTGACATCTAACACTTACAGTGCCTCTGCTGCAGCCCTTGAAGTCTTCATTTTTCACTTTAAAAGCTCTTCTCGGGCCCTGTTGTATACCTGCACTGCATGGCACCAACTACAAAACTGAGCTCCTGTGCACGGAGGCGGGTTATAGAGGAGGCGGTGCTATGCATTCTGGGAACAGTCAAAGCTTTTAGCCTGTTGGTGCCTCAGATCAAGATCCTACTCTAGACCCCAATGTCATTCCCTTTGGAGCCCAGTGTACCCCGCAGCAGAAATAGAAATACAGCTTGCACCATGGCAAGAGACAACACATTGACATTGGAAAATTATGCCATCCAGTAATGACCAGATTTGTTTGGTGGATAACAATATTCATTCAAACATGTTTACCGTTTCCCCTCTGTCTCCTTGCAGATGTCCAGCATAGGCTACTAGATGTGGGAAGATGTTGACGACAGAGCGAGGTGCTGTAGAGGAATGGTTATCAGAGTTTAAGGTAATCACTGAGCATTACAATGTACATGTGGCCCACATCAGAGTTTGGATAAAAATTTCTGTCACTGCATGTTGGGGGAGATTGGGTGACTTAAGCACAGTGTGGGGGAGATTCAGTAAAGTGTGAGTAGCCCGCACATCGTATTACTGTGTCTAAAGTGCAACACCAATTTTATAAGGTAGTACAGCAGCCGGCTTTATTGCTCTCACCCTCCTGAGCTGCAAAAGTGAGGGATGTTAAACCCCATTCCAGGCGAGATGCTAATTGAATTGGTGTCAACACTTCAGCTGCAGTAATACGATGTGTGGCCAGCTCATAATGAATTGAATCTCCCTCTATGGATGTGGGGTGTTTTTTTGGGGAGAGGTGGGGTGTTTTTTTGTTTACGGGGTTGAGGGCATAATTTCCTATGTAGGACTTATCACATTCAGTGATTCATGATTTTCATTCTATCACTTTTCCAGTAGAACAACAAATGCTTGGAGGCAGCCTTATCTGTAGTATCATATTAGGTGACTTGTCATCCAGTGCAATCGCAAATACAATTGTCAGTATTGTTTTGTATTTAAAAAAAAAGAAGTGTTTTCTTGTGTCTGAGGATACAAAACACTCTCGCTAAAGCGCAGACACGCACGCATGCATGCAGACACACACGCATGCATGCACACACACTAAAGCGCAGACATGTATGCACAGACACACACACAAGCACAGACACACACACACACACACACACACACTAAAGCACAGAAACACACTAAAGCGCAGACACATGCATACACACACACTAAAGCACAGACATGCATATACACACACACTAATGCACAGAAACGCCTACACACACGCGCACACGCACTAAAGCGCAGACATGCATGCGCACCCACTAAAGCGCAGACATGCATGCGCACCCACTAAAGCGCAGACATGCATGCGCACCCACTAAAGCGCAGACATGCATGCGCACCCACTAAAGCGCAGACATGCATGCGCACCCACTAAAGCGCAGACACATACACGCACGCAGGCACACACACACACTAAAGCGCGCACACACTAAAGCGCAGACACACGCACACACACTAAAGCGAAGACCTAAGCGCAGGCGTGCGCACACACTAAAGCGCAGACGCGCGCACACATTAAAGCGCAGACACGCGCACACATTAAAGCGCAGACACGCACACTAAAGCGCAGACATGCGCACGCACACACTAAAGCGCAATCGCGCACACTAAAGCGCACATACACGCGCACATACACACATGCGCGTGCACACACATACACACATGCGCGTGCACACACATACACACGCGCGCACACTAACGCGCAGACACATACACGCGAGCGCGCACACACACACACACTCTCTAAAGCGCAGACACATACACGCGAGCGCACACACACACTAAAGCGCAGAAACACACACACTAAAGCGCAGACGCACACGTGCGCGCACACACTAAAGCGCAGACGCACGCACACACACACTAATGCGCAGACGCGCGCACAGACGCACGCATACACACACACACACACACACTAAAGTGCAGATGCACACACACACACACACAGATTAATTAGACCACTAAACCTAAATTTCAAGTCGTCCTATATAAAACCGATTTGGTAGCATTAACAATGATATTTTAAAACTATATTTAACCTGCTTCAGACATTGTAAGAACTGAGGATGGTTGAGGTAAGATGGTGTTTTGAAAGTCGGTCCGTCCTATATGTATTAAGCTACTCTTCAAGTCTATAGAATGATGCTGGAACCATTCAGACCTAATAAAACATTAACTTTTACTTGGCTTCATTATAGGGGCTAAATTTTGACATTTTAAGGGATATTTTTTTCAATAAATTGTTAGAAATGTTATTGGTGCCTTACTATGCTGAAACATCACACATATGGGCAGCTGATAATGGGATCCCTTTCGGTGGTTCCCCAGCCTCCATGTGAATCCCTACCACACTGTTCTCCCAGGCAATACTGCGTGAAGGCAGGTATAGCACATGCACTTACGTTTAGGGTTTTATTTGTTTTTGCACAAATTAATTCTCACCTATATTAGAAATGTACACAGAAGTTTGTATGCAGTAGCCAAATGATCATGCAGCCTTTGGTGAATTCCAGAGCTGGCTACTGGTACGTGTGAAATACCCATTGAAATTGGCTTATCTTGAGACTCAAATTTTCATAATTTGGTTATTTCTGATGTTAAAAAACCCTGTCCATAAACTAGTTACTCCTATGCACGGGGAGGAGGGAGGAGGGAGGAGGGAGGAGGGAGGAGGGAGGAGGGAGGAGGAGGAGTTACAGACCATGTTTTGTTTTCAGACCCTGCCTGAGGCGTCTGTTACATGTTATGCAACAAGTTTGAAGGAGAAGATTTCTTTGGTATCTGCACTGTATGAAGTGATCCAAAATCCGCAGAGTGAGGTAAGTAGCACATTGGAACTCGTAGTGTACAGCCAATCATTTTGATATAATGTAATCTTTGACTAGATATAGGACCAGATGTGCTTAGCCTGAAAAAGTGATAAAGTGGCAACCAATCAGATCCTAAAGGGGGGTACTCACGGAGCGATATTCTAAGCAATCTGACTAGATTGCATAGAATTTCAGCATTATCGCTCCGTGTGTACCTCCTATAGCGATGTGCAGCCCCGCGCATCGCTATTGCTGCTGCTAGAATGGCCTGCAGGCCAATCTAGCGGGTCGCTCACTTCACCCGCTGGGTGAAGTGAGCGCCCCCCCCCCCCCCGTCTCCCCCCTGCACACTCAGCACACATCGCGCTGTGCTGAGCGGCGTGAGAGATGTGTGCTGAGCGGTTCGCTCAGCACACATCTCTCCTGCATTGGCCCGTCTATATGGGCCTTAATTGTCACGTCACAGGTCATGTTTTGAAAAATGTAAGTTAGAAGCTGGTTGGTTGCTAGTTTATCACTCTCCACTTTATCACTTTTTGATGCTTAGTACATCTGGCCCATAAAAACCATGTGCCTTTATAAGCATGAGACTATAGTTAAACCTCAATCTAGATTTCTCTGACGTCCTAGTGGATGCTGGGGACTCCGTCAGGACCATGGGGAATAGCGGCTCCGCAGGAGACAGGGCACAAAATTTAAAAGTTTGACCACTAGGTGGTGTGTACTGGCTCCTCCCCCTATGACCCTCCTCCAAGCCTCAGTTAGGTTTTTGTGCCCGTCCGAGCAGGGTGCAATCTAGGTGGCTCTCATAAAGAGCTGCTTAGAGTAAAAGTTTTGATAGTTTTATTATTTTCAGTGAGTCCTGCTGGCAACAGGCTCACTGCAACGAGGGACCTAGGGGAGAAGAAGTAAACTCACCTGCGTGCAGGATGGATTTGCTTCTTAGGCTACTGGACACTAGCTCCAGAGGGACGATCACAGGTACAGCCTGGATGGGTCACCGGAGCCGCGCCGCCGACCCCCTTGCAGATGCCGAAGTAAGAAGAGGTCCAGAAACCGGCGGCTGAAGGCTTTTCAGTCTTCATGAGGTAGCGCACAGCACTGCAGCTGTGCGCCATTGCGCTCAGGCACACTTCACACCGGCGGTCACTGAGGGTGCAGGGCGCTGGGGGGGGCGCCCTGGGCAGCAATGTTAATACCTTTCTGGCTAAAAAGAATACATCACATATAGTCCATGAGGCTATATGGATGTATTTCACCCCTGCCAGGTCTCAGAAAAACCGGGAGAAGAGCCCGCCGGAATAGGGGGCGGGGCCTATCTCCTCAGCACACAGCGCCATTTTCCTACACAGCTCCGCTGCTAGGAAGGCTCCCAGGCTCTCCCCTGCACTGCACTACAGAAACAGGGTAAAAAACAGAGAGGGGGGGCATTTTTTGGCGATATTATATATATTTAAGCAGCTATAAGGAAACAACACTTATATAAGGTTGTTCCTATATAATTATAGCGCTTTGGTGTGTGCTGGCAAACTCTCCCTCTGTCTCCCCAAAGGGCTAGTGGGGTCCTGTCTTCTATCAGAGCATTCCCTGTGTGTCGGTACGTGTGTGTCGACATGTATGAGGACGATGTTGGTGTGGAGGCGGAGCAATTGCCGGTAATGGTGATGTCACCCCCTAGGGAGTCGACACCGGAATGGATGGCTTTGTTTATGGAATTACGTGATAATGTCAGCACGCTGCAAAAGTCGGTTGACGACATGAGACGACCGGCAAACCAGTTAGTACCTGTACAGGCGTCTCAAACACCGTCAGGGGCTGTAAAACGCCCTTTGCCTCAGTCGGTCGACACAGACCCAGACACGGACACCGAATCTAGTGTCGACGGTGAAGAAACGAACGTATTTTCCAGTAGGGCCACACGTTATATGATCACGGCAATGAAGGAGGCTTTGCATATCTCTGATACTGCAAGTACCACAAAAAGGGGTATTATGTGGGGTCTGAAAAAACTACCTGTAGTTTCTCTATCGTCCTAGTGGATGCTGGGGTTCCTGAAAGGACCATGGGGAATAGCGGCTCCGCAGGAGACAGGGCACAAAAAGTAAAGCTTTAGGATCAGGTGGTGTGCACTGGCTCCTCCCCCTATGACCCTCCTCCAAGCCAGTTAGATTTTTGTGCCCGGCCGAGAAGGGTGCAATCTAGGTGGCTCTCCTAAAGAGCTGCTTAGGAAAGTTTAGCTTAGGTTTTTTATTTTACAGTGAGTCCTGCTGGCAACAGGATCACTGCAACGAGGGACTTAGGGGAGAAGAAGTGAACTCACCTGCGTGCAGGATGGATTGGCTTCTTGGCTACTGGACATCAGCTCCAGAGGGACGATCACAGGTACAGCCTGGATGGTCACCGGAGCCTTGCCGCCGGCCCCCTTGCAGATGCTGAAGTAAGAAGAGGTCCAGAATCGGCGGCAGAAGACTCCTCAGTCTTCTAAAGGTAGCGCACAGCACTGCAGCTGTGCGCCATTTTCCTCTCAGCACACTTCACACGGCAGTCACTGAGGGTGCAGGGCGCTGGGAGGGGGGCGCCCTGGGAGGCAAATGAATACCTATTTTGGCTAAAAATACCTCACATATAGCCTCCGGAGGCTATATGGAGATATTTAACCCCTGCCAGAATCCGTTAAGAGCGGGAGACGAGGCCGCCGAAAAAGGGGCGGGGCCTATCTCCTCAGCACACAGCGCCATTTTCCCTCACAGAAAGGCTGGAGGGAAGGCTCCCAGGCTCTCCCCTGCACTGCACTACAGAAACAGGGTTAAAACAGAGAGGGGGGGCACTAATTTGGCGATATGCTTATATATATATTAAGATGCTATAAGGGAAAACACTTATATAAGGTTGTCCCTATATAATTATAGCGTTTTTGGTGTGTGCTGGCAAACTCTCCCTCTGTCTCTCCAAAGGGCTAGTGGGTCCTGTCCTCTATCAGAGCATTCCCTGTGTGTGTGCTGTGTGTCGGTACGTGTGTGTCGACAGGTAGGAGGACGATGTTGGTGAGGAGGCGGAGCAATTGCCTGTAATGGTGATGTCACTCTCTAGGGAGTCGACACCGGAATGGATGGCTTATTTAGGAAATTACGTGATAATGTCAACACGCTGCAAGGTCGGTTGACGACATGAGACGGCCGACAAACAATTAGTACGGTCCAGACGTCTCAAAAACACCGTCAAGGGTTTTAAAACGCCCGTTTACTTTAGTCGGTCGACACAGACACAGACAGGGACACTGAATCCAGTGTCGACGGTGAATAAACAAACGTATTCCTTATTAGGGCCACACGTTAAAGGCAATGAAGGAGGTGTTACGTATTTCTGATACTACAAGTACCACAAAAGAGGGTATTATGTGGGATGTGAAAAAACTACCATAGTTTTTCCTGAATCAGATAAATTAAATAAAGTGTGTGATGATGCGTGGGTTCCCCCCGATAGAAAATTATGGGCGGTATACCCTTTCCCGCCAGAAGTTAGGGCGCGTTGGGAAACACCCTTTAAGGTGGATAAGGCGCTCACACGCTTATCAAAACAAGTGGCGGTACCGTCTATAGATAGGGCCGTCCTCAAGGACCAGCTGACAAGGCTGGAAAATATAATAAAAAGTATATACACACATACTGGTGTTATACTGCGGCCAGCGATCGCCTCAGCCTGGATGTGCAGAGCTAGGGTGGCTTGGTCGGATTCCCTGACTAAAAATATTGATACCCTTGACAGGGACAGTATTTTATTGACTATAGAGCATTTCTATATATGCGAGATGCACAGAGGGATATTTGCACTCTGGCATCATGAATAAACGCGATGTCCATAACTGCCAGAAGATGTTATGGACACGACAGTGGTCAGGTGATGCAGATTCCAAACGGCACAGTATGGCCGTATACAGGAAGAGGACTTGTTTGGGGTCGGTCCATCGGACCTGGTGGTCACGGCAACTGCTGGAAAATCCACCGTTTTTTACCCTAAGTCACATCTCTGCAGAAAAAGACACCGTCTTTTCAGCCTCAGTCCTCTCGTCCCTATAAGATCATATCTGCCCAGGGATAGAGGAAAGGGAAGAAGACTGCAGCAGGCAGCCCATTCCCAGGAACAGAAGCGTTCCACCGCGTCTGACAAGTTCTCAGCATGGCGCTGAGACCGTACAGGACCCCTGGATCCTACAAGTAGTATCCCGGGGGTACAGATGGGAATGTCGAGACGTTTCCCCTTCGCAGGCTCCTGAAGTCTGCTTTACCAAGTCTCCCTCCGACAAGGAGGTAGTATGGGAAAAAATTCACAAGCTGTATTCCCAGCAGGTGATAATTAAATTACCCCTCCTACTACAGAAAAGGGGTATTATTCCACACTATATTGTGGTACTGAAGCCAGAAGGCTAGGTGAGACTTATTCTAAAAATTTGTTTTTGAACACTTACAAAGGTTCAAATTAAGATGAAGTCACTCAGAGCAGTGATAACGAACCAGGAATAAGGGGACTATATAGTGTCCCGGGACATCAGGGATGCTTACCTCTATGTCCCAAATTTGCCCTTCTCACTAAGGGTACCTCAGGTTCGTGGTGCAGAACTGTCACTATCAGTTTCAGACGCTGCCGTTTGGATTGTCCACGGCACACTGGGGTCTTTACCAAGGTAATGGCCGAATTGATGATTCTTCTTCGAAGAAAAGGCGTCTTAATTATCCCTTACTTGGACGATCTCCTGATAGGGGCATAGTCCAGGGAACAGTTGGAGGTCGGAGTAGCACTATCTCGGATACTGCTACAATCAGCACGGGTGGATTCTAAATATTCCAAAATCGCAGCTGATCCCGACGACACGTCTGCTGTGCCTAGGGATGATTTTGGACACAGTCCAGAAAAAGGTGTTTCTCCCGGAAGAGAAAGCCAGGGAGTTATCCGAGCAAGTCAGGAACCTCCTAAAAACAGTGCATCATTGCACAAGGGTCCTGGTAAAAATGGTGGCTTCCTACGAAGCAATTCCATTCGGCAGATTTCACGTAAGAACTTTTCAGTGGGATCTGCTGGACAAATGGTCCGGATCGCATCTTCAGATGCATCAGCGGATAACCCAATATCCAAGGACAAGGGTGTCTCTCCTGTGGTGGTTATAGAGTGCTCATCTTCTAGAGGGCAGCAGATTCGGCATTCAGGATTGGATGCTGGTAACCACGGAGCCCAGCCTGAGAGGCTGGGGAGCAGTCACACAAGGAAAAAATTTCCAGGGAGTGTGATCAAGTATGGAGACTTTTCTCCACATAAATATACTGGAGCTAAGGGTAAATTTATAATGCTCTAAGCTTAGCAAGACCTCTGCTTCAAGGTCAGCCGGTATTGATCCAGTGGGAAAAACATCACGGCAGTCGCCCACGTAAACAGACAGGGCGACACAAGAAGCAGGAGGGCAATGGCAGAAACTGCAAGGACTTTTCGCTGGGCGGAAAATCATGTGATAACACTGTCAGCAGTTTTTCATCCCGGGAATGGAAACTGGGAAGCAGACTTCCTCAGCACGACCTCCACCCGGGAGAGTGGAAACTTCATTGAGAAGTTTTTTCCACATGATTGTAAACCGTTGGGAAATACCAAAGGTGGACATGATGGCGTCCCGTCTGAACAAAAAACGGGACAGGTATTGCGCCAGGTCAAGAGACCCTCAGGCAATAGATGTGGACGTTCTGGTAACACCGTGGGTGTACCAGTCGGTGTATGTGTTCCCTCCTCTGCTTCTCATACCTAAGGTGCTGAGAATTATAAGACGTAGAGGAGTAAGAACTATACTCATGGCTCCGGATTGGCCAAGAAGGACTTGGTACCCGGAACTTCAAGAGATGCTTACAGAGGTCTTATGGCCTCTGCCGCTAAGAAGGGACTTGCTTCAGCAAGTACCATGTCTGTTCCAAGACTTACCGCAGCTGCGTTTGTCGGCATGGCGATGGAGGATCCTAAGGGAAAAAAGGCATTCCGGAAGAGGTCATTCCTACCCTGGTCAAAGCCAGAAAGGAGGTGACCGCACAACATTATCACCACGTGTGGCGAAAATATGTTGCGTGGTGTGAGGCCAGGAAGGCCCCACAAAGAAATTTCAACTCGGTCGTTTCCTGCATTTCCTGCAAACAGGAGTGTCTATGGGCCTCAAATTGGGGTCCATTAAGGTTCAAATTCGGCCCTGTAAATTTTCTTCCAGAAAGAATTGGCTTCAGTTCCTGAAGTCCAGAAGTTTGTCAAGGGAGTATTGCATATACAAACCCCTTTTTTGTGCCTCCAGTGGCACTGTGGGATCTCAACGTAGTTCTGGGATTCCTCAAATCACATTGGTTTAAAACCAGTCAAATATGTGGATTTGAAGCATCTCACATAAAAAGTGACCATGCTCTTGGCCCTGGCCTGGACCAGGCGAGTGTCAAATTGGAGGTTTTTTCTCAAAAAAGCCCATATCTGTTTGTCCATTCGGACAGGGCAGAGCTGCGGACTCGTCCCCAGTTCTCTCCCTAAGGTGGTGTCAGTGTTTCACCTGAACCAGCTTATTGTGGTGCCTTGCACCTACTAGGGACTTGGAGGACTCCAAGTTGCTAGGAGTTGTCAGGGCCCTGAAAATATGTTCCAGGACAGCTGGAGTCAGAAAATCTGACTCGCTGTTTATACTGTATGCACCCAACAAGTTGGGTGCGCCTGCTTCTAAGCAGGCGATTGCTCGTTGGATTTGTAACACAATTCAACTTGCACATTCTGAGGCAGGCCTGCCACAGTCTAAATCGGTTAAGGCCCATTCCACAAGGAAGGTGGGCTCATCTTGGGCGGCTGCCCGAGAGGTCTCGGCATTACAACTCTACCGAGCAGCTACGTGGTCAGGGGAGAACACGTTTGTAAAATTCTACAAATTTGATATCCTGGCAAAAGAGGACCTGGAGTTCTCTCATTCGGTGCTGCAGAGTCATCCGCACTCTCCCGCCCGTTTGGGAGCTTTGGTATAATCCCCATGGTCCTTTCAGGAACCCCAGCATCCACTAGGACGATAGAGAAAATAAGAATTTACTTACCGATAATTCTATTTCTCGGAGTCCGTAGTGGATGCTGGGCGCCCATCCCAAGTGCGGATTATCTGCAATACTTGTACATAGTTACAAAAATCGGGTTATTATTGTTGTGAGCCATCTTTTCAGAGGCTCCGCTGTTATCATACTGTTAACTGGGTTTAGATCACAAGTTGTACGGTGTGATTGGTGTGGCTGGTATGAGTCTTACCCGGGATTCATAATTCCTCCCTTATTGTGTACGCTCGTCCGGGCACAGTACCTAACTGGCTTGGAGGAGGGTCATAGGGGGAGGAGCCAGTGCACACCACCTGATCCTAAAGCTTTACTTTTTGTGCCCTGTCTCCTGCGGAGCCGCTATTCCCCATGGTCCTTTCAGGAACCCCAGCATCCACTACGGACTCCGAGAAATAGAATTATCGGTAAGTAAATTCTTATTTTTTCCTGAATCAGAGGAATTGAATGACGTGTGTGATGAAGCGTGGGTTACCCCTGATAAAAAACTGCTAATTTCAAAGAAGTTATTGGCGTTATACCCTTTCCCGCCAGAGGTTAGGGCGCGCTGGGAAACACCCCCTAGGGTGGACAAGGCGCTCACACGTTTATCCAAACAAGTGGCGTTACAGTCTCCTGATACGGCCGCCCTCAAGGATCCAGCTGATAGGAGGCTGAAAAATACTCTAAAAAGTATATACACACATACTGGTGTTATACTGCGACCAGCAATCGCCTCAGCCTGGATGTGCAGTGCGGGGGTGGCTTGGTCGGATTCCCTGACTGAAAATATTGATACCCTGGATAGGGACAGTATTTTATTAAATATAGAGCAATTAAAGGATGCATTCCTTTATATGCGAGATGCACAGAGGGATATCTGCACTCTGGCATCAAGAGTAAGTGCTATGTCCATATCTGCCAGAAGAAGTCTATGGACACGACAGTGGTCAGGCGATGCGGATTCCAAACGGCATATGGAAGTATTGCCGTATAAAGGGGAGGAATTATTTGGGGTCGGTCTATCGGATTTGGTAGCCACGGCAACAGCCGGGAAGTCCACCTTTTTACCTCAAGTCCCCTCCCAGCAGAAAAAGACGCAGTCTTTTCAGCCGCAGTCCTTTCGTTCCTATAAGAACAAGCGAGCAAAAGGACATTCATATTTGCCCCGAGGCAAAGGAAAGGGTAAGAGACTGCAGCAAGCAGCCCCTTCCCAGGAGCAGAAGTCCTCCCCGGCTTCTGCAAAGGCCTCAGCATGACGCTGGGACCTTACAAGCGGACTCAGGGGCGGTGGGGGGTCGCCTCAAGAATTTCAGCGCACAGTGGGCTCACTCGCAGGTGGACCCCTGGATCCTGCAGGTAGTATCTCGGGGTTACAGGTTGGAATTCGAGAAGTCTCCCCCTCGCCGGTTCCTAAAATCTGCTTTGCCAACGTCTCCCTCAGACAGGGCGACGGTATTGGAAGCCATTCACAAGCTGTATTCTCAGCAGGTGATAATCAAGGTACCCCTTCTACAACAGGGAAAGGGGTATTACTCCACGCTATTTGTGGTACCGAAGCCGGACGGCTCGGTAAGACCTATTCTAAATCTGAAATCTTTGAACCTGTACATACAAAAATTCAAGTTCAAGATGGAGTCACTCAGAGCAGTGATAGCGAATCTGGAAGAAGGGGATTTTATGGTGTCCTTGGACATCAAGGATGCTTACCTTCATGTCCCAATTTGCCCTTCACACCAAGGGTACCTCAGGTTCGTGGTACAAAACTGTCATTATCAGTTTCAGACGCTGCCGTTTGGATTGTCCACGGCACCCAGGGTCTTTACCAAGGTAATGGCCGAAATGATGATCCTTCTACGAAGAGAAGGCGTATTAATTATCCCTTACTTGGACGATCTCCTGATAAGGGCAAGATCCAGAGAACAGCTGGAGGTCGGAGTAGCACTAACTCAAGTAGTGCTCCAACAGCACGGGTGGATTCTGAATTTTCCAAAATCCCAACTGATCCCGACGACACGTCTGCTGTTCCTAGGGATGATTCTGGACACGGTTCAGAAAAAGGTATTTCTTCCGGAGGAGAAAGCCAGGGAGTTATCCGAACTCGTCAGGAACCTCCTAAAACCAGGGACAGTGTCTGTGCATCAATGCACAAGAGTCCTGGGAAAAATGGTGGCTTCTTACGAAGCGATTCCATTCGGCAGATTCCATGCACGAATTTTTCAGTGGGATCTGCTAGACCAAATGGTCCGGATCGCATCTGCAGATGCATCAGCGGATAAAATTGTCGACAAGGGTCTCTCTGCTATGGTGGTTGCAGAGTGCTCATTTGTTAGAGGGCCGCAGATTCGGCATACAGAACTGGGTCCTAGTGACCACGGATGCCAGCCTGAGAGGCTGGGGAGCGGTCACACAAGGAAGAAACTTCCAGGGCGTGTGGTCAATCATGTGATAGCACTGTCGGCAGTGTTCATCCCGGGAGTGGACAACTGGGAAGCAGACTTCCTCAGCAGACACGATCTTCACCCGGGAGAGTGGGGACTTCATCCAGAAGTCTTCCACGTGATTGTAGTCCATTGGGAAAGACCAATGGTGGACATGATGGCGTCCCGCCTCAACAAAAAACTGGACAGGTATTACGCCAGGTCAAGAGACCCTCAGGCAATAGCTGTGGACGATCTGGTAACACCGTGGGTGTACCAGTCAGTGTATGTGTTCCCTCCTCTGCCCCTCATACCCAAGGTACTGAGAATTATACGGCAAAGGGGAGTAAGAACGATACTAGTGGCTCCGGACTGGCCAAGAAGGACTTGGTACCCGGAACTTCAGGAGATGCTCACGGAAGATCCGTGGCCTCTACCTCTAAGAAGGGATCTGCTTCAGCAGGGACCGTGTCTATTCCAAGACTTACCGTGGCTGCGTTTGACGGCATGGCGGTTGAACGCCGGATCCTAAGGGAAAAAGGCATTCCGGAAGAGGTCATCCCTACCCTGGTCAAAGCCAGGAAGGAGGTGACTGCACAACATTATCACCGCATTTGGAGAAAATATGTTGCATGGTGTGAGGCCAGGAAGGCCCCGACAGAGGAATTTCAACTGGGTCGATTCCTACATTTCCTGCAAACAGGATTATCTATGGGCCTCAAATTAGGGTCCATTAAGGTTCAAATTTCGTCCCTGTCGATTTTCTTCCAGAAAGAATTGGCTTCAGTTCCTGAAGTCCAGACTTTTGTAAAAGGAGTACTACATATACAGCCCCCGGTTGTGCCCCCAGTGGCACCGTGGGATCTCAATGTAGTTTTGGATTTTCTCAAATCCCATTGGTTTGAGCCACTCAAATCGGTAGATTTGAAATATCTTACATGGAAAGTAACCATGCTACTGGCCCTGGCTTCAGCCAGGAGAGTGTCGGAATTGGCGGCTTTATCGTATAAAAGCCCATATCTGATTTTCCATTCGGACAGGGCAGAATTGAGGACGCGTCCTCATTTTCTGCCTAAGGTGGTATCAGCGTTTCACCTGAACCAGCCTATTGTGGTGCCTGCGGCTACTAGCGATTTGGAGGATTCCAAGTTGCTGGACGTTGTCAGAGCATTGAAAATATATATTTCAAGGACGGCTGGAGTCAGAAAATCTGACTCGCTGTTTATACTGTATGCACCCAACAAGCTGGGTGCTCCTGCTTCTAAGCAGACGATTGCTCGTTGGATTTGTAGCACAATTCAACTGGCACATTCTGTGGCAGGCCTGCCACAGCCTAAATCTGTCAATGCCCACTCCACAAGGAAGGTGGGCTCATCTTGGGCGGCTGCCCGAGGGGTCTCGGCATTACAACTCTGCCGAGCAGCTACGTGGTCAGGGGAGAACACGTTTGTAAAATTCTACAAATTTGATACCCTGGCTAAGGAGGACCTGGAGTTCTCTCATTCGGTGCTGCAGAGTCATCCGCACTCTCCCGCCCGTTTGGGAGCTTTGGTATAATCCCCATGGTCCTGACGGAGTCCCCAGCATCCACTAGGACGTCAGAGAAAATAAGAATTTACTCACCGGTAATTCTATTTCTCGTAGTCCGTAGTGGATGCTGGGCGCCCATCCCAAGTGCGGATTGTCTGCAATACTTGTACATAGTTATTGTTACAAAAAAATCGGGCTGTTTATTGTTGTGAGCCATCTTTTCAGAGGCTCCTACGTTATCATACTGTTAACTGGGTTCAGATCACAAGTTGTACGGTGTGATTGGTGTGGCTGGTATGAGTCTTACCCGGGATTCAAAATCTTTCCTTATTGTGTACGCTCGTCCGGGCACAGTATCCTAACTGAGGCTTGGAGGAGGGTCATAGGGGGAGGAGCCAGTACACACCACCTAGTGGTCAAACTTTTAAATTTTGTGCCCTGTCTCCTGCGGAGCCGCTATTCCCCATGGTCCTGACGGAGTCCCCAGCATCCACTACGGACTACGAGAAATAGAATTACCGGTGAGTAAATTCTTATTTTCTGTAGTAGGTTTTTTGAGTGGTGCCTATATTTTACGCTTTGCGGACAGATGTTTCTGTTTGGTAACAATGTTCTGTTTGTGTTTATTGTTCATTTAATGAGTTAAATGGTTTTAGGATGTTGTTTTAAACAAGTTCAACTAATCTTCTCTACCGGATATAGTGAGTCATGTGCTGGTTATTGGTATGAGATCGCCAATAGCTGATGAGGAAATTTAGTGCATTCTTTATTTTTTTTATAAAGTAACTTGGGAAAACACTTTATTTTTTCTATGTCCTGCCCTGGAAACTGCTCCTCAGATATGCATTCTTATCCATGCTCTTCCAATCCACATACTCCTTTGTATTAATCTATGCCCTCAGCATTGAGGAAAAGAAAGAAGAATCCCAATGTTATAGATCAGCTGGAGTGCCAAAGGTTCCCCATCACTGTTCAAAATTGTATCTACAATCGTGGCATTAGATACTATACATTTTTGATTATCTCTATTTTGACAGTGCCTCAAGGTTCTGTCCTTGGTCCCTTCCTCCTTCTTCTACTTTACATCTTCTTTTGTTAAACTCATCCGTTCCTTTGGTCTCCAATACCACCTTTATGCTGACGATAATCATATTTACCTATCCTTCCTGATGTCTTTCCCCTATTCCTCTCTTGGTTAGCTCATTCTGGATGCCTCAGCATCTTGTCAAACTACACATGTCCAAAACTGAAATTGTCTTTCCTCCTACTAGGGCGCCATGCTCTCCCCTCTCTACCTTTCTGTCAATAACATCTAACTCTGGGGCGTCTTCAAAGTCTGTTGCTGGAGTGTCATCTTAGATGGGATCCGGGCAGTCGAAATACCGATGCCAGGATCCCGAAACTACACGGAATGCCGACATAAGCATCCCGAATAGGGTCACAAGGCCGGCGCCGGAATCCTGGCCGTTTCGATCCCAATCGATCGCGCCCTGGCAGCCAGGAGAGGTAAGCCGCAGGGAGAGGGGGAGGGGGTTGGTGGTTGTAGTTAGGGTTAGGCTGCAACCCGGGGTTAGGTTTAGGTTGCGTGGGGGTGTTAGGGTTAGTCGTGGGGGTGGGTGGTGCGGTGTGGGTTGTGTTTAGGCTCCAGGAAGAGGGGGTTAGGTTCAGGCTCCACCAGGGATTGGTAGGCTGCAGGTAGGGAGTGTTAGGGGGCCATTGGGGGAAGGTAAGTATGCTTACCTTCCGCTGTCGGGATACAGACTATCAGGATGCTGCGATCGGTATTCTGACCGCCGGCATTCCAACTGCTGGGATCTTCTACCCAGCCTATCTTTGATTACTCTCTGTACTACATCTAGCACACTCAAAATCTGTCTCAATCTTGCCACGTCCACCTCCACAATGGGGGTCATTCCGAGTTGATAGCTCGCTGACCATTTTCGCAGCGATTAGGTAAAAAAACTGCAAAACTGTGCATGTGTATGCAGGCACATCGTATGGGTACAAAGAGGATCGGTGCTGGGCGAAAATTCCATTTGCACAGCCGAACGGAAGGTGATTGACAGAAAGAGGGCGATTATGGGTGTCAACTGACCATTTTCTGGGAGTGTTTGGGAAAACGCAGGCATTTCCAGGGCGGGTGTCTGACGTCCATTTCGGCACCAAAAAGACTGAAGTGATCACAAGGGCTGAGTAAGTCCAGAACTACTCTGAAACTGCACAAAATGTTTTTGTTGCGCTCGGCCGCACACGCGTTCGCACACTTGCAAAGCGAAAATACACTCCCAGTGGGCGGCGACTATGCGTTTGCACAGCTGCTAAAAGTAGCTAGCAAGCGATCAACTTGGAATGACCCCCAATATCTCTAAGATCTGGCCCTTTCTCACTCCTGATGCCTACAAACTAATCTCCTGACTCCACTATTGTAACCTCCTTCTCTCTGGTCTCCCCCTCACTTGCCTTTCCACATTTCAAACCATTATGAACTCTGCTGAACATCTCCTTTTCTTCTCTAAACGCTGTGTCGGCCTCTCCCTCTCCAACCTGTTTCACTGGCTCCTCATCCCCCTCAGATTCCAGTTCAAACTACTTACCCTCATATACAAAGCCCCCCTACATCTGACTTCATCTCTGTCCACTCTCCTGTCTGCTTTGCTCTTCCTGTGACTGCTGCCTCCCCACTCATGCCCACCTCCTCAGGAAGTCCCTAACAGGCCATGTGAGATTTTCTGCCTGTTTTCCCATCTCCAAACATTCACTCCAAACTCATCATTTAACCAAAGCCCACCATTACTCCTTCTAAATATCTTCTCTCTTCCCTTGACAACCCCTCCTTACCTGTTCACTCTCCACTCATTAACCAAGCCTCTTAGCATGTAAGCCAGGGATGGGGAACCTCCGGCCCTCCAGCTGTTGTTGAACTACAGCTTGCTACAGTTTTGCTATTTGGCCATGCTAAAACTGTTGCAGGGCATGCTGGGATGTGTAGTTCAACAACAGCTGGAGGGTCGAAGGTTCCCCATCCCTGATGTAAGCTCTCACAGGCAGGGCCCTCCTTTCTCATGTTCATCCCTGCATTATTCTGTCAGTGCTTCTCATCATCTAGTCCCCTTCAGTGACTGTGTGCCTGCCCTTCATTGGGTACAGTCTCATTGCTGAACTGCCTTCCGCTCCCTGTGTCGCACTGTCCCATGCCTGTGTGGATATTGTGAGTCTCCCAATCATCATACCATCTGCGTCCTACCTAGTTTGTCAGCTTCTTGTTGTGTTTTACCAATGTTATGTCGTATTACATTTGCTGTACGTTCGTTTTATTTTCACCGTTGTTTGTATATTGCTTTAACAGCACTGCGGAAATTGGGTTGCGCCTATTAAAAATGAGTGATAACGATGCTATTATGTGTAACCTGTGGCTGATATTATTATGTGCACATTACAGTGGTGTCATGAAGCGTGTGCTGATCATGTCTGGTTTTCCATGTGTAATCTAATATGAGTTTTCTCTGACATCCTAGTGGATGCTGGGAACTCCGTAAGGACCATGGGGAATAGACGGGCTCCGCAGGAGACTGGGCACTCTAAGAAAGAATTAGGACTACTGGTGTGCACTGGCTCCTCCTTCTATGCCCCTCCTCCAGACCTCAGTTAGAATCTGTGCCCGGCTCGAGCTGGTTGCACACTAGGGGCTCTCCTGAGCTTCTAGTAAAGAAAGTATTTATTAGGTTTTTTATTTTCAGTGAGATCTGCTGGCAACAGACTCGCTGCTACGAGGGACTTAGGGGAGAGAAGCGAACCTACCTGCTTGCAGCTAGCTTGGGCTTCTAGGCTACTGGACACCATTAGCTCCAGAGGGATCGAACACAGGCCCAGCCTCGGTCGTCCGGTCCCGGAGCCGCGCCGCCGTCCCCCTTGCAGAGCCAGAAGCAAGAAGAACGTCCTGGAAATCGGCGGCTGAAGACTCCGGTCTTCATTAAGGTAGCGCACAGCACTGCAGCTGTGCGCCATTGCTCCCTATGCACACCACATACTCCGGTCACTGATGGGTGCAGGGCGCTGGGGGGGGGGGCGCCCTGGGCTGCAATTAGAGTACCTTACATTGGCAAACAGCACATAATATAGTCTAATAAACTATATATGTGCAAAAATCCCCTGCCATAATATTAATATAAGAGCGGGAGAAGCCCGCCGAGAAGGGGGTGGGGCTATCTCCCTCAGCACACTGGCGCCATTTCCTCTTCACAGCTCCGCTGGAAGACAGCTCCCCAGGCTCTCCCCTGCAGTTTCCAGGCTTAAAGGGTAAAAAAGAGAGGGGGGCACTAAATTTAGGCGCAAACTGTATTTGTATAGCTGCTATAGGGAAAATCACTTTGTGTTAGTGTAAATCCCTGATTATATAGCGCTATGGTGTGTGCTGGCATACTCTCTCTCTGTCTCCCCAAAGGACTTTGTGGGGTCCTGTCCTCAGTCAGACCATTCCCTGTGTGTGTGCGGTGTGTCGGTACGGCTGTGTCGACATGTTTGATGAGGAGGCTTATGTGGAGGCGGAGCAGGTGCCAATAAATGTGATGTCACCCCCTGCGGGGTCGACGCCAGAGTGGATGGATATGTGGAAGGTTTTACACGACAGTGTCAACTCCTTACATAAAAGGTTCGATGACGTAACAGCTGTGGGACAGCCGGCTTCTCAGCCAGTGCCTGCCCAGGCGTCTCAAAGGCCATCAGGGGCTCAAAAACGCCCGCTACCTCAGATGGCAGACACAGATGTCGACACGGAGTCTGACTCCAGTGTCGACGAGGACGAGACTAATGTACATTCCACTAGGGCCATCCGTTGCATGATTACGGCAATGAAAAATGTGTTGCACATTTCTGACATTAACCCAGGTACCACTAAAAAGGGTATTATGTTTGGGGAGAAAAAGCAACCAGTGGTTTTTCCCCCATCAGATGAGTTGAATGAAGTGTGTGAAGAAGCGTGGGCTTCCCCCGATAAGAAACTAGTGATTTCTAAAAAGTTACTGATGGCATACACTTTCCCGCCAGAGGACAGGTTACGTTGGGAGACATCCCTGAGGGTGGATAAAGCGCTCACACGCTTGTCAAAAAAGGTGGCACTACCGTCTCAGGATACGGCCGCCTTAAAGGAGCCTGCGGATAGAAAGCAGGAGGCTATCCTGAAGTCTGTATATACACACTCAGGTACTATACTGAGACCTGTTATTGCTTCAGCATGGATGTGCAGTGCTGCAGCAGCGTGGTCTGATTCCCTGTCTGATAACATTGATTCCCTGGACAGGGACACTATATTGCTAACCATAGAGCATATTAAAGACGTAGTCTTATATATGCGAGATGCACAGAGGGATATTTGCCGGCTGGCATCTAGAATTAATGCAATGTCCATTTCTGCCAGGAGAGTATTATGGACTCGGCAGTGGACAGGTGATGCGGATTCTAAAAGGCACATGGAGGTTTTGCCTTACAAGGGTGAGGAATTGTTTGGGGATGGTCTCTCGGACCTCGTTTCCACAGCAACAGCTGGGAAGTCGACATTTTTACCTCAGGTTCCCTCACAACCTAAGAAAGCACCGTATTATCAGGTACAGTCCTTTCGGCCCCAGAAAGGCAAGCGGGTTAAAGGCGCGTCCTTTCTGACCAGAGGCAGGGGTAGAGGGAAAAAGCTGCACCATACAGCCAGTTCCCAAGAACAAAAATCCTCCCCTGCTTCCACTAAATCCACCGCATGACGCTGGGGCTCCACTGGTGGAGCCAGGTGCGGTGGGGGCCCGTCTCCGGAACTTCAGCGACCGGTGGGTTCGCTCACAGGTGGATCCCTGGGTTCTACAAGTGGTATCTCAGGGATACAAGCTGGAATTCGAGACGTCTCCCTCTCGCCGTTACCTCAAATCAGCCTTGCCAGCTACTCCCCAGGACAGGGAGATAGTGCTGGCGGCAATTCACAAGCTGTGCCTCCAGCAGGTGATAATAAAAGTTCCCCTCCTTCAACAGGGACGGGGTTACTATTCCACAATGTTTGTGGTACCGAAACCAGACTGTTCGGTAAGACCCATTCTAAATTTGAAATCCTTGAACACTTATATAAGGAAGTTCAAGTTCAAAATGGAATCGCTCAGGGCGGTTATTGCAGGCCTGGAAGAGGGGGATTACATGGTATCACTGGACTTCAAGGATGCTAACCTACATGTCCCCATTTACCCACCTCACCAGGTGTACCTCCGTTTTGTGGTACAGGACTGCCATTACCAATTCCAGACGTTGCCGTTTGGTCTGTCCACGGCACCGAGGGTATTTACCAAAGTAATGGCCGAAATGATGATACTCCTTCGAAAGAAGGGAGTTATAATTATCCCGTACTTGGACGATCTCCTTATAAAGGCGAGGTCCAGGGAGCAGTTGTTGGTCGGAGTAGCACTCTCAGGAAGTGCTACAACAGCACGGCTGGATTCTGAATATTCCAAAGTCGCAGCTGGTTCCTACGACGCGTCTGCTGTTCCTGGGTATGATTCTGGACACAGAACAGAAGAAGGTGTTTCTCCCGGAGGAGAAGGCCAAGGAGTTGTCATCTCTGGTCAGAGACCTCCTGAAACCAAAACAGGTGTCGGTGCATCACTGCACGCGAGTCCTGGGAAAGATGGTAGCTTCTTACGAGGCAATTCCATTCGGCAGGTTCCATGCAAGGATCTTTCAGTGGGATCTGTTAGACAAGTGGTCCGGATCGCATCTTCAGATGCATCGGCTGATCACCCTGTCCCCGAGGGCCAGGGTGTCTCTGCTGTGGTGGCTGCAGAGTGCTCATCTTTGCGAGGGCCGCAGATTCGGCATACAGGACTGGGTCCTGGTGACCACGGATGCAAGCCTCCGAGGTTGGGGGGCAGTCACTCAGGGAAGAAACTGCCAAGGACAATGGTAGTCAGGAGGCTTCCCTACACATAAATATTCTGGAACTAAGGGCCATTTACAATGCCCTAAGTCAGGCAAGACCCCTGCTTCAAAACCAGCCGGTGCTGATTCAGTCAGACAACATCACGGCGGTCGCCCATGTAAACCGACAGGGCGGCACAAGAAGCAGGATGGCGATGGCAGAAGCCACAAGGATTCTCCGATGGGCGGAAAATCACGTGATGGCACTGGCAGCAGTGTTCATTCCGGGAGTGGACAACTGGGAAGCAGACTTCCTCAGCAGGCACGACCTCCACCCGGGAGAGTGGGGACTTCATCCAGAAGTCTTCCAGCTGATTGTAAATCGTTGGGAAAGGCCACAGGTGGACATGATGGCGTCCTGCCTCAACAAAAAGCTAAAAAGATATTGCGCCAGGTCAAGGGACCCTCAGGCGATAGCTGTGGACGCTCTAGTGACACCGTGGGTGTACCAGTCGGTTTATGTGTTCCCTCCTCTTCCTCTCATACCAAAGGTGCTGAGGATAATAAGAAAGAGAGGAGTAAGAACTATACTCATCGTTCCGGATTGGCCAAGAAGGACTTGGTACCCGGAACTACAAGAAATGATCTCAGAGGACCCTTGGCCTCTGCCTCTCAGGCAGGACCTGCTACAGCAGGGGCCCTGTCTGTTCCAAGACTTACCGCGGCTGCGTTTGACGGCCGGATCCTGATGGAAAAGAGCATTCCGGTTGAAGTCATTCCTACGCTGATAAAAGCTAGGAAGGATGTGACGGCAAAACATTATCACCGCATATGGCGAAAATATGTTGCTTGGTGTGAGGCTATGAAGGCCCCCACAGAAGAATTTCAGCTGGGTCGATTTCTGCACTTCCTACAGTCAGGAGTGACTATGGGCCTAAAATTGGGATCCATTAAAGTCCAGATTTCGGCCCTGTCTATTTTCTTTCAAAAAGAACTGGCTTCACTGCCTGAAGTTCAGACGTTTGTTAAGGGAGTGCTGCATATTCAGCCCCCTTTTGTGCCCCCAGTGGCACCTTGGGATCTCAACGTTGTGTTGGATTTCCTAAAATCACATTGGTTTGAGCCACTTTAGACCGTGGAATTAAAATATCTCACGTGGAAAGTGGTCATGCTATTGGCCTTAGCTTCGGCTAGGCGTGTGTCAGAATTGGCGGCTTTGTCATGTAAAAGCCCTTATCTGATCTTCCATATGGACAGGGCAGAATTGAGGACTCGTCCCCAATTTCTCCCTAAGGTGGTATCAGCGTTTCATTTGAACCAACCTATTGTGGTGCCTGCGGCTACTCGGGACTTGGAGGCTTCCAAGTTGCTGGACGTAGTCCGGGCCCTGAAAATCTATGTTTCCAGGACGGCTAGAGTCAGAAAGACTGATTCGCTGTTTATCCTGTATGCACCCAATAAGCTGGGTGCTCCTGCTTCTAAGCAGACTATTGCTCGCTGTATCTGCTCCACGATTCAACTTGCACATTCTGCGGCTGGACTGCCGCATCCTAAATCAGTAAAAGCCCATTCCACGAGGAAGGTGGGCTCTTCTTGGGCGGCTGCCCGAGGGGTCTCTGCTTTACAACTTTGCCGAGCTGATACCTGGTCAGTATCAAACACGTTTGCAAAATTCTACAAGTTTGATACCCTGGCCGAGGAGGACCTTGAGTTTTCTCATTCGGTGCTGCAGAGTCATCCGCACTCTCCCGCCCGTTTGGGAGCTTTGGTATAATCCCCATGGTCCTTACGGAGTTCCCAGCATCCACTAGGACGTCAGAGAAAATAAGAATTTACTCACGGGTAATTCTATTTCTCGTAGTCCGTAGTGGATGCTGGGCGCCCGTCCCAAGTGCGGATTGTCTGCAATACTTGTATATAGTTATTGCTTAACTAAAGGGTTATTGTTATGAGCCATCTGTTCAGTGAGGCTCAGTTGTTATTCATACTGTTAACTGTGTATAGTTATCACGAGTTGTACGGTGTGATTGGTGTGGCTGGTATGAGTCTTACCCGGGATTCCAAATCCTTTCCTTGTAGTGTCAGCTCTTCCGGGCACAGTTTCCCTAACTGAGGTCTGGAGGAGGGGCATAGAGGGAGGAGCCAGTGCACACCAGTAGTACTAATTCTTTCTTAGAGTGCCCAGTCTCCTGCGGAGCCCGTCTATTCCCCATGGTCCTTACGGAGTTCCCAGCATCCACTACGGACTACGAGAAAAAGAATTACCGGTGAGTAAATTCTTATTTTCTCCAACTCGTATTGAAACGGCAATGGACCTTATTCAGAGATGGATGCAGATCGCTGCATACGCAGCCAGATCTGCGTCCATCTGCTCACATGCCCGGGTGTCGCCCAACACAGGGCAAGGCCGCCCAGCATGTGTGACGGGCCACCTCCCGATGCGTCTGCAGTTAGATTGCGTACGCATCAAACTAAGGTTGCGCTGTCAGGCGGTTCACCGCCATTATTTTTTATCAAAGCGGCTGCGTGTGACGTCATGCAGCTGCCCCCGAAAACTGTCACGCGCCTCACCCCCCAATGCCGTGTCGACGCCTCACGAACAGCTGCCACTGTCAGTCATCTTGCGGCTCCATCCTGTCTGGATGCGACCGCAAAGAGAAGGGTCGTGCACATGCCCATAGGCCAGTGCGCATGCGCACACCAGATTGATGCAGACGCTGCGTACGTACGGACATGCGTCTTCGTCCATCTCTGAATCAGCCCTAATGTCTGTCTGTGTGGTCAGTAGTATCTTTGTATTATATTCTTACACGGAATCCTGGGCCTGGGTTGAAAATGATGCTCTGCTCTCCCACCCACTACACATGCACCATGTGTTTCACACCTACTCCATCCATAGCGGTTTCATATGCGCAACCTGCTTACCTGGGGCAGAATTTACTAAAGTTCTATTTTGGTGATTCAAGGGATTTGGCATTCTGTTTCATTTCATTTGGGTTGAACAGATTTACTTAAGGCCAAATCGAATGTCATATCTATTCTAAAGGCAGATTAAGGTCATATCACAATAGAAATCGAATTTCTGAAAAACATCAATGTTCTCCCCTAGAACAACATAAAATCCCCAAATTTACTAAAGTTCGATTTGAAATGGACCTCAAAATCAAACCTCAAATCTCCAAATGTTTAGAATGTTACATTCAATTTTGGCTTCTAAACCCATTGTAAAGATAGGAAATTGATAGTGATTACTTTTTAAGTACCCAAAAACACACAGGGCAGTGTGGAAGTAGCAAAAATGGATGCCCAAGGCTATGGTATGTAGTACACAATACAAAACACCACCTGACTGCGAAAACCCTGAAGGATCAATCTGAGCACCATCAGCAGCTTCATGAGTTTAATAGAGCACATATTTATACTTATAGACATAAAAACTATATTTTTTATTATGCAATAGATTGGACAATTTTGCTGAACAATACATTGAAATTCACCACAAACATGAGTCCAGTAACTGCCTATCCTGATTCAGCCCATGATTCCTACATCCTCAGCAATCAATTCATCCCTGTCTGTCAAAAATCTTGTTGGACAAATGCCAGAAGGATGGTTGTTGTGTAAGATACCAGTATGTGTTAATAAAGTATCCCAATCCATGACAGAATGCACTTTTAAAAAAAAATATTCAAAATGCTTATTTGACATCATTTTGCAAAAAAGTTCGACATTGTGCTCTGCTACCGTCAATTACATAATCACGCAAAAAAAACACAACAATTATGTTTTCATGTTTAAAACAATGTAAGTAGACTGCTCCCCCTTTTAATTTGTGTGCATGTGATACATTTGGACCAATAGGAAGCAATGAGGGTGTTCTATTCAATTTTACATTCAGTTTTGCTGGGTATTTCAATGGGGATTTGAGGTTCGATTTAGGAAGGGATTTCATACATTCAATTCTAAATCCCTTCCAAACATGAATCAACATTGAATTCGATTTGAAAATCGAATGCAAAATCGATTTTTAGAAAATAAGGCAAAATTTATAAAAGAAATCTATTTCAATCGATTTTAGAAGATTCATAAAGTCCTTCCCAATCTCGAATTTTAGTAAATATACCCCCTGGTGGCTCTTGTCTACCGCCATCAATATTTTACCATTCCATTACTCCAATCTGTACCTGACTTGAGCATGAGCAGCATGTTAGGGATGAGCCTCTGGTCCCTTGCTACTCTGCTGCTGCCTCTGGTGCAGTACCTTTTGTCACCACCTGTGTATTTGATGTAAGGCTACCAAGTGTTCAACCTAATAGCTCAATACACTTACAATTAAAGCCGGAAGCTCCCTGTAAGTAGACCCAGTAAACATCCACCTTGGAGAGTGTTGAATTAATTTGCCTTAAATGTTAAACCAATTCAGATATTGCTTATCTTAGCATCCATCCTTATTTCGCAGCATGGATTAACCTCGTTGGTGACGTCAAAGATCCGACCTTCATGTTACTTGTATTTTGAAAGCGTGCGCTATTCAAACACGAGTGGTGCTTAATGGTATGATTGAGAGAGGGAATGGCAGCAAGCTATGATGATTCATACGATGTTTATTTTCTTTTGAAGGTGTAGGTGGTACTTTACATCAGCGCTGCAGCTTAGCAACCCACCCAGCCAGCTTACACTTGCATCAACAACACGTTTTATGTTGGAAAGCCTGCTTTTACAGAACGAGCTCATTCATTTTAGCACCTTTCCAACCAGAACAGCAACCGTATCACTGTGTGTGTGTGTGTGTGTGTGTGTGTGTGTGTGTGTGTGTGTGTGTGTGTGTGTGTGTGTGTGTTTTCTTGTTTTTTTTGTTTTTAAGATTCTCCCTGTGGATTATGTATGTATGGCATGATGGCTTATGAGCAGTATACTGTACACAGCACCTATGGAATTGTCTTGAAAATACTGTGATGTGGGTGTATTTGGGATTATTATTATTATGCAGGGTTGAGAAAACATTGCCCTCTATTGTATGACCACAAGTACCAGCATTACCTGCCAGCCAATGTGATAAGTTTAAAGCTGGGTACACACTGGCAGATCTATCGCTCATTCTATCGAACGCCCAATATATCGCAAGCCTGTCGACAGATGTGTACCCCTGATATGTCTGTAAACGAAGTGATCCACAGATGTCACGTTAGCCCTGCAGCACAGCCGATTGCCAATATATCTGTGCATCTGGCTGTGTGTACAGATGGTCAGCTGACTGCCCGTACATTTGCTGCAGGGACCGCCGGTGATTGACCTCTCAACTGGGCAAGCACAATTAAATGGTCAGATAGGTCGGCGGATGGCCAGGTGTGTACCCAGCTTTAGTTTTCTGTATTACCATATACATGGCTAGTTTGTGCATTATTTATTTTGTTTCAATACACTTGGCGCTACCTTTACACGATTACTGTTTACAGTCTGTTCTGTCATCCTTCCTTTGTCAGTGTGTGTTTGTCTAGACGTGTAAAGATTGATGGCTGTAAATATATGTTCTTATATAATATAATATAAATATAATTCTCTTTTGGAGATGTTCATGATGCATACTTTATCTGTTTTCGTTCACAGTTGCTTGAGCCAGTCTGCCACCAGCTCTTTGAGTTTTACCGCAGCAAAGAGAAGAACTTGAAGACATTCACACTTCAGTTCCTACCAGAGCTAATATGGTGTTACCTGTCTCTGTCCACCAGCAGGGACCTACAAAGCAATGGATGCATCGAAGCGCTTCTGCTGAGTATCTACAATTTGGTTAGTGTGTTTGTGTACCCAGCTTTAATCTTTCTCAAAAATTTTAAAGCATACCGGTCACTGGGATGCCATCTGCCATTTTATTTTTGTGGGGGGAGAAAAAGTCCTTACTATTTCTGTCATGTTTTTCCTCAATGAATTATACCCCTTTTCCACTAGCTGTTTTTGCACGGGGGCGCGCATCGACACAGGTTTTTAGTAGGTGGAAACGGGTCAACACGGGTTGAGTGACCCGGGAATCCAACCCGGCTATTTTACCTGGGTAGAACACGGTAATGACACGGATAACGGTGCAGTGGAAACGGTCATTACACGTGTTTTCAGACCCGAGTAACGCTCTGAGACGCTGATTGGTGCTTCTGTGGCACTGGAAGATGATGTCATCCCTGGGAGACACGCTGGGCACATGCAGGCACCGCAGCTGCAAACAAACGCGGATGTACATCTATTGCAGGCAGCTTGCAAACAAAACACTCTGAAGTCACGCTGGGTACATACAGATATTTTTATTGCAGCAGCTTTTATTGCAAACAGTCTGCGACTCCATGCTAGACACAGCTACTGCACCGGCGTCCATTGCTGCAATGCTGTGAGCAGGCCCCACCCCTCCCTTTTGGTCCTTTTGATGACATCATCTTGATGAGACAGTAAAAAGTTCATTTGTAATGACAGCAATAGGCTTTTACAGAGCTTACCCGGGTTAGGTGGAAACAGATCAGACACGGGAATAACCCGTGTCGAAGTGCAGTGGAAACGGGGGAGCCAACACGGGTTGTAGCCGTGTTAAACATCCCGGATCGGACACGGTACATAGGTGGAAAAGGGGTTATTAATTGTTCCGTTATATTTGTCCCTCATTCATGCCGTGAAGGCAGCCATTTTTTGTTCCTTTCAGAATGCAGGCCCAGATTTATCAAGACTCGGAGAGTGATAAATTGCACGGAGATAAAGTACCAGCCAACCATCTCGTAACTGCCATGTCACAGGCTGTGTTTGAAAAATGACAGTTAGGAGCTGATTGGTTGGTACTTTATCACCGTGCAATTTATCACTCTCCAAGGCTTGATAAATCTGGGCCACAGTCTGTTCTCACTGGTAATCGTAGACATAACTGCGGCATGTGAGGCTTTAGTGACAATGGTATTACTAGTTCCTACAGAATGTATTCTCTAAATGTATTCAGTACATCTGATAGAATCCACTGTCTACTCTCTTATAGTTCATTGTTGTTTTATCTACTTAAAAATTGTAGTTCTTATAGGGCGTGCTTTCCTTGGCTTTGTCAGTAAAACCTGCATATGGGTTCTCTGTGAAGAACTGCGAATTTGCATGTATATTTACATTACGTATCCAGCTTCTCTGTCATTGAAAGAGTTAAACATCATGAAAAATTAGAACAGAAGGACCTCCGGTAAACCCGTTTACTTGATATGTCTTTTACTTAAGCAAATGTGACAATTCTCATGTCCTGCCTAGGAGGACATTTATTCCATTTCTGCTGCCTGCGGGTGATGTTCCTCTGTTTCACTGGAGATGAGATGTCTCTCACAGAACGTTTTAGAGATGCAAAGCATGCTGGGTGTAGTACGGGACTTCCTTTAGAGTAGGTGCCTACAGTCATTTATCCTATGTTGTCTGTTCAGACAATATTCACCCAGATAAGCTGTGTGTGACTTTCCTTTCTCTAATTAAACTACACTTAAAGTCAGCACAGCACTCACAAGAGATTGGTTTGTCTGTATGTCTAATAGTATTGTTGTTGTGGTTGTTGTTGTTGTTGTTGTGGTTGTTAGCTTTTACCCCCTCACTGTTGAGTTTTTCTCACCCCTGGGCTGAGCACATTTTTTCTGTATATATAGAGCTATACAGATTTGTCCTCTTAAATCTTTGCTCCATGCGCATTACGCACAACGTGTGAGTGCCATGTGACTCTGTAGCGCAGAGCTTCTTTTTCTCACATTTTTTCAGTGAAAATGCATTTTAGTTGCAAAGTAATGCAATGGAACAGACGGGCAGCTTCTGCTGATTAAAATGATATGCCGCATGCCTATATTCTGCCCTTGAGGCAGAGTCAGCAGCTATACATTGGTTCCTATGATTATCTTTTTCATTTTTTGTTCTATTTTCTAAAATTCACAATCCAGTCCGGTGCAGATTCCAAACCCCAAACCCTTTCTGCCTTTCTGGCATTTGCCAGAAGTGTCGGATGCTAGTCCAGCTCTGCGCCTCACTAGTTTGAGGATTCGTTATAAACTAGTGACATCACTGAGGCAGAAAATGGCTTATGCTTCAGTGATTTCGCAAACTGGCAGTACAGGTTGAGTCTCCCTTATCCAAAATGCTTGGGACCAGAGGTACTTTGGATATGGGATTTTTCCGTATTTTGGAATAATTGCATACCATAGTGAGATATCATGGTGATGGGACCTAAATCTAAGCACAGAATGCATTTATGTTACATATACACCTTATACACACAGCCTGAAGGTCATTTTAGCCAATATTTTTTATAACTTTGTGCATTAAACAAAGTGTGTGTACATTCACACAATTCATTTATGTTTCATATACACCTTATACACACAGCCTGAAGGTCATTTAATACAATATTTTTAATAACTTTGTGTATTAAACAAAGTTTGTGTACATTGAGACATCAAAAAACAAAGGTTTCACTATCTCACTCAAAAAAGTCCGTATTTCGGAATATTCCGTATTTCGGAATATATGGATATGGGATACTCAACCTGTAATTTCATATTGGTTCAGCCCATAAAACTTCTGCCCTCTCGGTGTGTAGGTGCGAGTTACAAACGATAAATAAAACCATTAAATACAATGTAATACCGGGTATTGTTCATTAGATCTACATGGAAAAGGTCTACAGTCAGTAGGTCAAACCCAAATGGTCGTCTGTGAAATGGTAGACCGTATGAAAGGTTTACATGGTCAAAAGGTCAACACCGTTCCCCCCCCCCCTCCCTTTTAACCACGTGACCCAAATTAGTATACCGCGTTCCCTTCAGGCAAGGTGCCGTGCTGCACTCGGCACAGTTTGCTATTCCCGCTCATAATCCACGTGGATGTTAAAGAGTTGAAAAAAAGGAAATAGAGTTGGGTCGACGATTGCCATGTCGACTTAATGCATGTTGACCATTTGGGTCTACCTAATGACTGTAGACCTTTTTGATGCAGATCTATCAATCGGATACCTTTTCAGACGTTGTAGAGCAGGATGAGCAAAACGATATATAGGGGTCATTTCAATTAGCCTCAAACGCCAGCAACGGCATCTCAACTCTGCTCCCTCGAGGACGGATGTCACCCTGGACTTGTGGATTTTTGTGGCTGGGAATGTGGCTAGCTTGTAGAACGGTAATGGTCTCTGCATTTTCTGATTTGCCATAAGTGGACATAACACAGAAAATGTTATGTTCTTTCAAAAGTTCACCTTAAAGGAATATATATCATATCTGTTACATGGAACATGTACAGTATTTTGCACTTTTATTAGGGTGTAATGGCATAGCAAAGCTTTTTAAAGAAGATGACTTGAGCTCATGTTACGTTTGAAATGTGCCTAGACACAGATCGTAAATGTGATTGGTGAAACGGAGATTGTTGACTCATCTAGTGGACTATCAGTCAGATAGGCCCTTGATATTTATGTATGTAACCTTCCCCTGAAGAATAAAGTCCTTATGATCATTAGGATGACTATTTACTTTTAAAGGCCGTTCCACAAGGAAAAATTGTAAAAGAATTGATTAAACTGGTTGTCTCATGTTTATTTTATTGTTTTCTGAATTAAGCATATAATGGTGATGTTGGGCAAAATGTGATTGCAGGCAGTACTTAGTGGTGATTCTTACATCTCACACGATCGTGTGCTTCCTGACTGTACATAACCGCGCCAAGTGTAGGTGTGAGCATGTGTTTCGGCTGGCTGATAACAGCAGGCGCAATTACACATGCACTGTACCATGTAGTGCTCTTCAGAAGTCACTGGGCAGCTGTCACAAGTGATTGCAATCTCTCGGAGTCCAGAGAATGCTCTCTGAATTGTCTCACTTTGTGTATCGCATCTAATGAAAGTGGATGTCATTAGGAGATTCTTCCTGTGTCAAAGAGACCTGTAATTTACATTACATCTACTATCCCATTGTTTCTAATTAGTGCAATAGCTTTCCCTGCCTTATATAGTCCTGGTGTCATCTGTGCACAATCTGGAAATGAGATACTGTGTATTTATTTCACGTTGCTGGAGTTAACTCAAGTTTTCTTACAGGGATTTGTCTTGGAACACATCACATAAAAATGCAATGTCACACAGCTGTCTGTATAGTATCCACTACTACTGATTTGCTTACAGTAAGAGAGGGAATAATCTATCCTCCATGACCTGTGCAGACAAGGTTGCAGAACAGACATGAGTTAAACATCTGGTGAACTGCAAGCAGGTGCAATCTCTCTGCGGTTAAAACAGGAGGGCCATGGTCTGTAGAATAGCAAGTAATTTTATTTAACATTAATTTAAACAGCAACTCAATATATAAAAACATGCTGACATGGTCAAGAAGTTCAGTTGTTGTTCAGACCAAACACAGAATGAGGAATAAAGGTGATCTAAGTGACTTTGACCGTGGGATGATTGTGGGTGGCTTGAGTGTGTCAGAATCTAATCACAGATATTCACCCACAATTATAGAAAGTGCTGCACAAAACCATACCCATCTAGTGAGCAGTTCTGTGGACAAAAAAAGGCCTTGTTGTTCAGAGCGATCAGAGGAGAATGGGCAGTGTGGTTCACGCTGACAGGAAGCAGACCTCTCAAATATGTTACTCTTCTGCATACCAGTATATCTGAACACACAGCATGTGGAACTTTGAAGCGGATGTGCTACAGCAGCATGTGATCACTCCGGGTTCCACTTCAGTCAGCTGACTACAGGAAGCTAGGCAGACCACAGTGGGTTCCACTCCAGTCAGCTAAGAACATGAAACTGGCCAGATCACACCGGGCTCCACTCCAGTCAGCTAAGAATGGATAGTTGGCCAGACCACACCGGGTTCCACTCCAGTCTGCTAAGAACAGGAAGCTTAGAGCGCACGGGTTCCCCTCCAGTCAGCTAACAGGAAGCTGGTCAGTTGAACATTAGGAAAAACGTTATATGGTCTCATGAATATCCAGGTCTGATGTAGATGGTATGCTCAGAATATGAGTCCATGGATTAATCATGTGTCAGTGGTTCAGGCTGGGTGTGCACTTGTGTGGGGAATATTTTCTTGGCACATTAGTTTAACTAATACCATCTGAACATTCTTTAAATGCCACATGCTCCCGGAGAGTTGTTGCTGCCCATAAGTGTCCTTTTATGACCACAGTCTACCCATCTTCTAATGGCTACTTCCAGTAGGATAACGTGCCATGTCACAAAGCACAGAAGTGTGCCACAGACTTTTCCACAGCCATGATGAGTTCAGTATACTTCACCAGCCTCCACTGTCACCTGACCTCAATCCACCTTTGCGTGTATCTATAGGTCCTTGTCAACTAAGGAATTTTTCTAGCATTCGGCCTTGTTGAATTTATGCCAGGCTCTTCTGGAAGTAAAAGGATGTTCT
The DNA here is from genome assembly GCF_028390025.1 of Pseudophryne corroboree. Taxonomy (NCBI): domain Eukaryota; kingdom Metazoa; phylum Chordata; class Amphibia; order Anura; family Myobatrachidae; genus Pseudophryne; species Pseudophryne corroboree. The sequence continues at coordinate 130,003,824 of NC_086448.1, forward strand.
GCCCATTATTAGAAAGAAGTATCTAACACTGGCCACTGAGTATGTGTATATAATATGACCACCCCCTTCAGTTACTATGAGGTCATCTGCTAAAGGAAAATACAGATGTTTTAAACTGTATTAGTAATTATGCTTTAAATTACGATAATAAGTGCTATACGTGTATATGTATAAATGGATGTGTCTAATATACACACGTGAACATATTTGTTAGTACACTTCCATGAAAAAAATAACCCATGTTTTTCACTGAAATAACTTGACAAATGACATAAGGAATTGGCATCCAGCATTGTTTATTCCATATGTAATAGAAATCAGACATTGCATTAGATTTTTTGATTCAACAGAATATTTTAAGTAATTAAACAAATGAAAATGGCAGGGACAAAAATGATGGGCCCGTTAACCTAATATTATTTTTGTACAATCTTTAGAGACAGTCACTGCAATTGAGTGCTGTAACTCTCAATGAAACTTCTGTAGCGGTCAGGTAGTTTGGGCCACTCTTCCTTAGCAACTGCTCCAGCTGCCTCAGCTTTGATGGGGTGCCTTCTCCAGACTGCATGTTTCAGCTCTTAATATTTCACTGTGCCCTGCACAGATTCAAGGCACCAAGTGTAAGATGCAGCAAAGCAGCCCCAAAACATAACCAAGCCTCCTCCATGTTTCGCAGTAGGTATGGTGTTCATTTCTTTTACAGCTACATTATTTCATCTGTGAAACTTTAGCTAATGTGACTTGCCAGAAAGCTCCAGGTTTGAGGCCTCTTTTCAAAGGACATTCTACTAGATGGACAGTGTCAATGTGCATGTTACAAAACTCTAATTTGGATTTATTTTTTTGGGCGTGGAGTCCCCCTGAATCTTTTTGCATGAAGCCCACTGTTGCTAAAAAAAAAAGCAGCAGATGGTACGATTAAATAGTGATATACCTGGAGTTCACCTTGTATGTCTTTTTTAGAAGTTTTCTTTTAGCTCTCTTTTTTTTTTTTTTTTTTTTAATAACCACTCTCACTATTTTGTTTTTTAATCTGGGGTCAAATATCCTCTTGTAGTCACGTCCAGAGAGATTAGCTACAGTCCCATAAACTTTAAACTTTTTAATAGTATGTGCGACACTAGTAACAAGTAGAGATGAGCAGGTTCGGATTTACTCGGTTCTTTATGCCAGAATTATCGCCATTTCTTATTTTCTGGATATTTCTTATTGGCTAACCAAAACACGACGTCCGATAACCAATAAGGAGATTCGGATAAATCCGAGTAAAACCGAACCCGCTCATCTCTAGTCACAAGAAATATCAAGCTGCTTGGCTATGTGCTTAAAATCTTCACCTTGTACGTGCTTATCTAGAATTTTTTTATGTTCTGTTCTCTTCAGACAACGCTCTTCTTTGCTTTCTCTGGGTCATTTTCAGTGTGGTGCACATGATGATACCACACGGCATAGTGACTACTTTTCTTCATTTAAATATGCTTAAGACTGATTAGAAGATTGGATACGTGCGATGCTTTGAAATATTTCCATCATCCAATTGTTTATGATCTCTTATAGGAGGTACTAACAATTCTGTCCAGGCCATTTTAGAATATCTTTGGAGAATAAGCAATTACTTATGTTTCACAATTTCTTTGCTTTATTCTATGAAATAGCAAAGGCATGCAGGTATACATGACACAGTTGCTTTTAATTTTATCACTTTTCAGGTGGAATAAGGCATTGTTTTAATGAGCTGTAATGCTCAGTACACACTGATGTGTGTACCTGGCAAGCTATACACTTGCCGATGTCTGCTGCGAAGGAGAGACTGGAAGAGGAGTGGGGCCATGATGCGTTCGGCAGCAGGGCATTGCTGGTGACACCCTCAGATTACCCTGCATGTACAGCCATCTGGGGATGTCTTTAATGACCCGTGGGAGCGTGCATGGCTACTTATCTAGTTAGTGTGTACACACTGGACAATTTTCACAATGTGTTGCTCCGATCCATCGAAATCGGCCACATCATTAACAATGTCATGTAGTGTGTACATGGCATTACAGTGCCAACAAATTTGTATGTATGTGTGTGTATAGTTGCAAGAAAAAGTATGTGAACCCTTTGGAATTTCCTGGATCTGTGCATAAATTGGTCATAAAATGTGTTCTGATCTTCATCTAAGTCACAACAATAGACAAAAGCAGCCTGCTGAAACTAATACCACACAAACAATATGTTCTCATGTATTTATTGAACATACCATGTAAACATTCACAGTACAGGGTTGACAAAGTATGTGAACCCCTAGGCTAATGAATTCTTCAAGAGCTAATTTGAGTCAGGAGTCAGCCAACCTGGCGTCCAATCAATGAGACGAGTTTGGAGGTGTTGGTTAAAGCTGCCCTGCCCTATAAAAACCACACACCAGTTTTGAGTTTGCAATTCTCAAGAAGCATTGCCTGTTGTGAACCATGTCTTGCAGAAAAGAGCTCTCAGAAGACCTACGATTAAGAATTGTTGAATTGCATAAAGCTGGAAAGGGTTACAAAAGTATCTCTATAAGCCTTGATGTTCATCAGTCTACGGTAAGACAAATTGTCTATAAATGGAGAAATTTCAGCACTGTTGCTACTCTCCCTAGGAGTGGGCGTCCTGTAAAGATGACTGCAAGAGCACAGCGCAGAATGCTCAGGGAGGTGAAGAAGAATCCTAGAGTGTCAGCTAAAGCCTTACAGAAATTTCTGGCATATGCTAACATCTCTGACGAATCTACCATACGTAAAACACTGAACAAGAATGGAGTTCATGGGAGGATACCACGGAGGAAGCCACTGCTGTCCAAAAAAAAAAATTGCTGCACGTTTGACGTTTGCAAAAGAGCACCTGAATGTTCCACAGCACTACTGGCAAAATAGTCTGTGGACAGATGACACCAAAGTTGAGTTGTTTGGAAGAAACGCACAACACGATGTGTGGAGAAAAAAAGGCACAGCACACCAACATCAAAACCTCATCCCAACTGTGAAGTATGGTGGAGGGGGCATCATGGTTTGTGGCTACTTTGCTGCCTCAAGGCCTGGACAGATTCCTATCATCGCCGGAAAAATTAATTCCCAAGTTTAAGACCTTTTGCTGGAGAACTTAAGGGCCATCTGTCCACCAATTGAAGCTCAACAGAAGATGGGTGATGCAACAGGACAACAACCCAAAGCACAGAAGTAGATCAACAACAGAATGGCTTCAACAGAAGAAAATACACCTTCTGGAGTGGCCCAGTCAGAGTCCTGACCTCAACCTAATTGAGATGCTGTGGCATGACCTAGAGAGCGATTCACACCAGACAACCCAAGAATATTGCTGAACTGAAACAGTTTTGTAAAGAGGAATGGTCCAAAATTCCCCCTGACCGTTGTGCAGGTCTGATATGAAACATGTGGTTGAGGTTATTGCTGCCAAAGAAGGGTCAACCAGTTATTAAATCCAAGGGTTCACATACTTTGTCCACCCTGCACTGTGAATGTTTACATGGTGTGTTCAGTAAAAACATGAGAACATATAATTGTTTGTGTGGTATTAGTTTCAGCAGACTGTGTTTGTCTATTGTTGTGACTTAGATGAAGATCAGAAAACATTTTATGACCAATTTATGCACAAATCCAGGAAATTCCAAAGGGTTCACATACTTTTTCTTGCAACTGTATGTACATTTATATATTGTACTTTACAAGTATTACGTTTAGATGGCATTGGTTTATACATGTACATATTTGGTAATGAGGCAATTGGTAACATCTGACACAAGGCAAACATTTGTGTTTTTACATACCCAGACAAAATGATCCTCCTTAACTTGCGAAGTCCTAAAATGTATTGATTTTTGTGACAAATAACACAACAGATTTTACTTTCAGTGCTTATTCCATAAAAAATAAGTCTACATAAAGAAGTTATGTGGGAAAGTGCAGCCTAGCTGCCTCCATATCCATAAGCAAGACATATTGGTCCAGGGACAGCTAATAGAATGCCCATTAATATTTCATTAGGAAGGGGTATTGCCACTATGTAAAAGTGGAAACTTTGCTAGTTTGGTCTGTGGCATTCAGATTGGTAACCACTTACCATGGAGAGGAGGCTTCTACAGTCACTTCAAAGACTGATGCTTCTCATCCTGGGAAGGGTTCTAAAATTTGAAGTATGTTTTTCTTTAGTGTGCAAGATTATTTACAAATAGAGAACATGGGCTTTACCTCCCAGGTGTGGGTGCCCCTCAAAGATCAGACCATTTGGTGCTGTTAGAAATTGCAAAGAACCCAACAGCTAAATCCAGTTTCTCTTTCATCCTAGAGGATTCTGGGAATCCATTTAGTACCATGGGGTATAGATGGGTCCACTAGGAGCCATGGGCACTTTAAGAATTTGATAGTGCGTGCTGGCTCCTCCCTCTATGCCCTTTCTACCAGACCCAGTTTAGAAAATGTGCCCGGAGGAGCCGGTCACGTCACTGGAAGCTCCTGGAGAGTTCTCTGCTTTTCCTTTATCTGTTTGTTGATTTCAGGCAGGACTGGGTGGCACCAGCCTGCCTGCTTCGTGGGACTTGGGGGGGGGTGGTGTAGGTAAACGGCCAACCCTCTTGAAGGGTTAATAGTCCCATTTCCCGCTGCCAGGACACTAGCTCCTGAGGGAACTATTCGCAAGCTCCACCACGGTGAGCGTACATTCCCGCAGCACGCCGCCACCCCTAACAGAGCCAGAAGAGTGGTGAGGACTAAGCCGGTGTCCCGGTTAGCGGGTCGCCGGCCATTATGGCGGCATGAGGGTACGAAGACGTATGGCTTCTACATGGGGTGGCTGGGTCTCCAGACTCAGTACACAGTGCAGATGCACAGCTTCTGAGGGGGCGAACGGAGTCTTAGTACACAGTACCTACACTGGCAAACACAGACTTAAAAGGGATTTGACTCCATTTTAAGCACTAGATTACCTCAGCCAGTATTAAAAAAAAAAAAAAGCTGAAAGACCACACGCCATTTAGGGGGGGGGCTTCACTATGAGCGTATCCAGCAGCTCACCAGCACCATTTTCCCTCTCCAGAGGACACAGACGCTGAGTGACAGGGACGCGCAGCTCCTCTGGAGTGACTCCAGATTACCTCAGCGGTACCAGGGGATCATAGCAGGGGGGGGGGAGCGATTATTAGTGTACTGAATACCCAGTCTGGGTACTTAGTCTGCAACCCGGCTAAGCTTGGCATTAGCGGTAAGGGCGCTGTGTGCCGGCTCCATACGATGTGTCTCCCTGGAAGGGCTCGTTGTGGGTTCATTGTGCTTTTAACCTTTTTGTGTGTGTGTGTGTGTGTGTGTGTGTGCTGTCACATTTTACAATGTCAGGCAAAGAGTGTGTTTCATGTAAAGCAGAGCGTTCCTCTTCCCCAGGGGGCTCATTACTGTGTACTCAGTGTAGTGCACCTTCCCAGGCTAGTGGGGCTGAGCCAGCATTGCTGGATTCCATTAAAGGAATGATTTCCAATATTTGTACTAAATTGTCCCGCAGTGTGAAAGAGACTCAATATTTAACAGTCTATGGATGAGTTTATGTACAGAAACTCGGTCCCCAAACCAGCATTTCAGACCCCTGCCATTTGACCGCAAAAACGTACTCTGGCCCATATCCTGCAGTCTGACTCGGATGATGAAGGGTCAGACATGGATGAGGGGGAGGTAGACTCGCAGGTGGGGGAGGCTACTCTGTCACAGAGAATAGAGGCTCTCATAGGGGCTATCAGAGACGTCCTACAGATCCCTGATAAGGTAACAGAGGAGTGTGAGGAATCTTATTTTAATGTAAAAAAGAAATCTTCAGTCACTTTTCCTGTGTCAAAGGAACTTAATACCCTATTTGAAGAGCCGTGGGTTAATCCTGATAGGAAATTTCAAATCCCTAAGAGGTTACTCTCATCCTTTCCTTTTCCTCCGGAGGATAGGGAAAAAATGGGAAAATCCACCGATGGTAGATGCATCAGTATCCAGGCTGTCACGAAAAATAGTATTGCCTGTCCCTGGTGCAGCCTCCCTGAAAGACTCAGCTGATCGTAGAATTGAGACCACACTCAAATCCTTGTATACACTGCAGGAGTGGCCCAGAGAACCACTATAGCATGTGGGTGGATTACTAAAGCCATTGCTAAATGGTCAGGTAACCTAATTGAGGGGTTAGATTCCTTACCTCGGGGGGAGATTATTTTACTCCTGCAACATATACAAGACTCTGCAAATTTTATGGTGGAAGCCATAAAAGAAATAGGCTTGCTTAATGCATGCACCACTACAATGGCAGTGTCAGCACGCAGGGGCTTATGGCTACGCCAGTGGACTGCTGATGCAGGCTCTAGGAAAGGCGTGGCAGGACTACCATCCACAGGAGAGGCCTTATTTGGAGGTGAACTAGATAAATGGATCTCCACAGCTACTGCGGGTAAGTCTACATATCTTCCTTACGCAGCTCCCCCAACTAGGAAGGCTTACTCAGCTTCAGATTTACAGTCCTTTCGGACGGCCAAGTTTAAGGACAGAACCAGAGGTTCTTCTCCAGCCACCAGAAGCACTAGAGGTAAACCACGCAAACCAACAACTGCCGGTACTCAGGAACAGAGTTCAAGCTCTGCTTCCTCCAAGCCTTAAGCATTATTATTATTATTATTACATTTTATTTATAGGGCGCCACAAGTGTTTCGCAGCGCCGTACAAAGGTGGACCAAGATTCCTGGAAGACTGGCGGGTGGGAGCCCGACTAAAATTCTTCAGTCACATCTGGACACATTCGTGCCAGGATCCCTGGGTCATAATTTTGAACCTCAAGTCATTGAACCTGTACTTACAAGTGTTCAAATTCAAGATGGAGTCTCTGAGGGCGGTGATCTCAGGTCTGGAGGAGGGGGAATTCCTAGTGTCTCTGGATATCAAGGGTGCGTACCTTCACATTCTGATCTGGCCGCCTCATCGGGCTTATCTACGGTTTGCACTGCAGGACTGTCGCTACCAGTTCCACGCCCTGCCATTTGGTCTCTCCAAGGCACCAAGGGTATTCACCATGGTGATGGCAGAGATGGTGTTTCTCCTCCGCAGACTGGGAGTGAACATAATTCCGTACCTGGACGATCTTATGATAAAGGTGCCGTCCAGGGAAAGGTTGTTGGACAGCATTGGTCTCTCAACCAGACTACTCCGGGATCACTGGTAAACCTTCCAAAATCTCACCTAGAGCCAACATGGAGGTTTCCATTCCTGGAAATGATACTGGATTCTGAACCTTCCAAATTCTCACTTAGAGCCAACATTGTGGCTTCCATTCCCGGGAATGATACCTGAGTCGCAGAAAGTGTTCCTTCCGTTGGAAAAAGCATTGGTAATCCAGTCGATGGTTCGAGATGTCCTGATGCCAACCCGGATATCTGTGCATTCGCCTTCTGGGGAAAATGGTAGCCTCTTACAAGGCACTTCAGTACAGAAGGTTTCACGCAAGACCCTTTCAGCTCAACCTGTTGGACAAATGGTCCGGATTGCATCTTCACACGTACCAGAGGATCCGTCTGTCGCCAAAAGACACGATTTCTCTTCTATGGTGGCTTCAGACTTCTCACCTAATCGAGGGTCGACGGTTCGGGATTCAGAATTGGATTCTGCTGACCAGATATAAGCCTCCGAGGTTGGGGTGCAGTCACCCAGGGGGTGCAGTTTCAGGGAAGATGGTCAAGTCAGGAAGTCATCCTTCCAATCAACTTTGTGGAACTCAGGGCTATATACAACGCCTTTCCTTCTGCAGGCCTCATATCTTCTTCAAGATCAGGCCATTCAGGTCCAGTCGGACAATGTGACGGCAGTGACATAAACCGACAGGGTGGAACGAAAAGCAGAGCAGCAATGTCAGAGGTGTCAAGAATTCTCCTCTGGGCAGAAAAACACGCTGTGGCATTGTCAGTGGTCTTCATTCTGGGAGTAGACAACTGGGAAGCCGATTTCCTCAGCAGACATGCCCTGCACCCGGGGGAGTGGGGCCTTCATCCGGAGGTGTTCAGGTGCTTGACACGTCGGTGGGGATATCCACAAATCGACATGATGGCCTCTCGTCCCAACAAGAAGCTCAAGCGGTTTTGTTCCAGGTCGAGAGACCGTCAGGCAGTGGCAGCAGACGCTCTGACGACTCCATGGGTCTATCAGATGGTGTACGCGTTTCCTCCATTCCCTCTGAACCCAAGAATTCTAAAAAGAATAAAAAGGGAAATGGTTCAAGCAATTCTCAGTGCTCCGGACTGGCCAAGCAGGGCCTGGTACGCGGACCTTCAGGAGATGCTCCTCGAAGATCCGTTGCCTCTTCGAGAGGATCTTCTGCAACAGGGCCCGTTCGTCTATCAAGACTTACCGCGGCTACGTTTAACAGCATGGAAGTTGAACGGCTGATTCTAACCAGGAGAGGGATCCCTGACAAGGTTATCCCGACTATGATCCAAGCCAGGAAGGGGGTAACGTCTAAACATTACCACCATATTTGGAAGAAATGCTTCTCTTGGTGTGAGAGCAGACAATATTCTGCAGTGGAATTTTAACTGGGACGTTTCCTGCTTTTTCTGCAGTCAGGTGTGGATGTGGGCCTACGTCTGGGCTCCATAAAAGTCCAGATTTCGGCCTTGTCCATTTTCTTTCAGAAACTATTAGTTTCTCTCCCTGAGGTCCAGACGTTCTTGAAAGGTGTTTAGCACATCCAACCTCCCTTTGTGCCTCCCACGGCACCTTGGGATCTTAATTTGGTGCTGCAGTTTCTCCAGTCGGGCTGGTTTGAACCGTTAGAGTAGGTAGATGTAACATATCTTACGTGGAAGACCGTGACACTGTTGGCCTTGGCTTCAGCAAGACGTGTGTCGGAGCTGGGGGCGTTGTCTCACAAGAGCCCCTGCTTAATTTTCCATGAGGACAGAGCTGAACTCGTAACTCGTCAGCAATTTCTTCCTAAAGTGGTGTCTGCGTTTCACATCAACCAACCTATTGTGGTTCCAGTTGTCACTGACACCTCTGCTACTTCAAAGTCTTTGGATGTTTTAAGGGCTTTGGTATATGTAAAACGAACGGCTTGACACAGAAAATCAGACTCTGTTTGTTCTTTATGATCCCAATAAGATTGGGTGTCCTGCTTCAAAGCAGTCCATTGCGCGCTGGATCAGGCTCCCTATAGAGCATGCTTATTCCACGGCAGGATTGCCGGTTCCAAAATCTGTACATGCCCACTCTACTAAGTTGGTGGATTCGTCTTGGTCGGTTGCCCGGGGTGTCTCGGCTTTACAGCTCTGCCGAGCAGCTACTTGGTCAGGTTCGAACATGCTTGCTAAGTTTTACAAGTTCGATACTTTGGCCTCTGAGGACCTACAGTTTGGTCAGTCGGTTCTGCAGGAACCTCTGCACTCTCCCTCCCGGTTTGGGAGCTTTGGTACTTCCTCATGGTACTAAATTGATTCCCAGTATCCTGTAGGATGGAAGAGAAAATAGGGTTTTAATTACCTACCGGTAAATCCTTTTCTCGTAGTCCGCAGAGTATACTGGGCGCCCGCCCAGTGCTTCGTACTTCCCCCACTGTTACTTGGTTAAGTATTGTTGTTTGGTTCAGCTGTTGCTGTTCCTGGTTTCAAGTTTGGTTAGCATGGCTTTCCTCTTGTTTTATGTGTGCTGGTTCGGAATCTCACCACCATCCTTTTATATCCTTCTCTCAAAGTATGTCCGTCTCCTCGGGCACAGTTTCCTAGACTGGGTCTGGTAGGAGGGGCATAGAGGGAGGAGCCAGCACACACTATCAAATTTTTAAAGTGCCCATGGCTCCTAGTGGACCTGTCTATACCCCATGGTACTAAATGGATTCCCAGTATCTTCTACTGACTACGAGAATTTTAATTTACCGGAAGGTAATTTAAAATCCTATTTTCTACTGGCCTCTGGCAACATTTAAATGTTAATGTTCATGACTTGCCCATCAGAAAATCTGTGCGCACGTACTGTATGAGTCTTGGAAAGGTAGCCAGGTGAAATCCCTTTATCAAACAAAAAAAGACCCTTTGCAGTACTGCTTAGGATTGCAGAGTTTCCTCTGAACAAACACAAGACTTCTGCACCAATCACCTCTAGACTGACGAGTCCAAACAGTTATTTGGTGTTTATGAACTTTTCCACATTTAAAGAAAATAACCAAGTGCTATATGTCCCCTCGAAAACTTAGTGCATACCGTAGATTATCATGATGAAAGGGTGACTTATTTGTGTTTGTTTTGCAGCTATAGAACCTGAATGTTCTTTAAATTCACCATGAATTCCTTTTTTATATGTAAGAATTCATTGTAATTACGTGAAAAAAATAAAAAAGTAGAAAATGTGTTTTGGGGTAATTTTAAGGAGCATTTACATTAAAAAAAAAAAAAAAAAAAGATTAAAAAGCAATTATTTTTCATTTAAATAAATACTTAAAATTTGGGATGCATACAAAATGAAAGTTGATTTGGGGGTAATTTTTTGGGGGGTAATTTGGGCCATTTTTTAAATTCAATAATGACGTCATTATTGTCCCAATGAAGCTAATTGAGAACATCCAAATGCCTTTTATCCCTTTTCACACCAAAATCATGGGTCTGACCTGGGATTTGGAACATTGGGGCAGATGTATTAAGCCTGGAGTAGTGAAAAAGCAATGATAAGTGCAAGGTGATAACGCGCCAGCCAATCGGCTCCAATATGTAAATTGACAGGAGCTGATTGGCTGGTGGATTATCACCTTCCACTTAGAACTGCTTTATCACTTCTCCAGGCTTAATACATCTGCCCCTTTGTTCCATTCCGGGACAGACCCCGATCATACAGCGGCTCCAATTCGGAGTATTGCAGTGGTTCTCAAACTCTGCCCTCAGGACCCCACGCAATTCATGTTTTCCAGGTCATCTAGCAGGTACACAGGTGTATTCCATACTGTGATGCATTTTAAAAAAATCCACAGGTAGAGCTATTTCACTTGTGACTTTGTGAGGAGACCTGGAAGACATGAACCGTTTGGGGTCCTGAGGACTGAGTTTGAGAACCTGTGTGTTATTGGAAATGGCACAATCTCCAAGCTCAGGGAATCCTGCTCTACTTATGCAAGTCTAATGACCTGGGTTATCTGTTCACACTGCCCTGGGTTGGGTTTTTGTTTGAGGAACCCTTTCACACCGTGTTGTGACCTTGGTTAACTCGGCAATAACCCAGGTTGAAGCGGCAGCGTGAAAGGGGTATTAGTCATGGGAAGAGGGGAGGGGGTGGATGGCAGTGTCCATCTTTACATGACGATAAAGATTCCCATAGCTTTTCACACCCTCAGGGGTGGTGCGCACAAAAAAACAATGAAATATCCTCATTCTAAGTATACTAATGTGCTGCAAAGTATAGCAACTATTAGGGACTTGCCCGACTAATGAGGTCACCTGGACGCGGTGGGCAAGCCGTTACTTATGGCCGTAACTATGCGAAGAACCTCGCTTAAAATGCAAAATTTTATTGCAATGATTATTATTAATAAATTGGTAATGTTTGATTTGTGCACCTGCAACCTTTTTCTTTTGTATGCAGTTTTACATGAAAGGTCTCCGCAGGGTCGCACCTCTCATTACCGGTGTGCACCCCAGGACCCCTCCCCTGTATAAGTATAGCAACTTATCAGATTTACATTTTCCAGGTTTATTTTTGAAAATGAAAGCATGCATTTGAGTGCTGTTGAATAATACAGTACATTGCAGTATGCTTCTGATTTAGTCTCTGTATTTACTATTGGCTTAGCTGCATTGCCATTAATGGAAATTGGAGATAAATTGTACCTGCAAAATGAGACATTCTAGTTAGTATGTGGTAAGCTGTAATGAACCATAATTATGAATCCCATTGTTGGATTGTGCTTGGAGGAGTTTCTGGTGGGAGAGGTATAGGAGTCATCAGCTATAAGTATATGTTGCGATTAATGATTGGGATTCCCTGCAGAGCAGCACATTGTCTTTTGTCTGTGAGCGCTGTTTTTTCCAGTGTTGGATGAATGGAATATTTTTATCTTCATGAAGATATTGATGGAACAGTCCAAAGATTTTATGATGACCCTTGTGTCAATGACATTGCAACTTTTTTTTTTATTTTTTTAAGAACTTCACATTCTAAAAATGTTCCCTGTCGCTCCCTACATTTGTTACTGTTAAGGAAAATATCTTCCCCATATCTACCACAAATACAGTCATATATTGATGAAAGGATTGTATTATATAGCGGGCACAGGGGGCTGAACTGCAGTCTGTGGCATTCTCAGCTTGTCTTTAGTACATGCTGCAAAGTGTTGAGGCAACAAAACAGCATTTAAATATCATCTCTGCACTAATTCTGGCAGCATGCAGATTTGATTGGTCAATCTGGTTTATTTGAATTAATCAGACATTGCAGGCAGTGGTGCCAAGAGGAGAGGGTACTAATTACCTGAGCCCAGTTCTAATGGAGGAGCCCCGGTCCCACACCCCTCCATACCTGGCAGCAGCTGCAGCTTTTCTTCTCAGCCGTGCTGGGTTGCAGTGTGGCCAGAGAGGCGCTTAAAATCCTATTTTTTTTAATAAGGGTACATGAACACGCCTCCTGTGATTTGGCCATGCCCCCTGAAAAGTACCTGGGGCTCTGCCAGGATTTCTTCTGCCCTGTTTGCAGGATGTGTGGTCCTGTCCTGTGTTTAAAAGTTTTTAAAACCCTGGTGGAATGTAAAAACAGGTTGTTCTTTGACCCCATGAGTCAAGTGTGAGATAACTGGTCAACTTATAAATGGTAAGTACTGATGTGGCTAGCTTTACTGTCCATCACATTATTTCATTTCACAGTCCAAAAACCTACTTGTGGGTTTATTGACTGCCAAAAAAAACAAAACAAAATGGACCCCACATTGTTTGATTGCGAGAGGGAATTTAGACCATGGTTTCCCAACTCTAATTCCAAGGGCATCCTAACAGTGCATAATTCACATACCTTACTGAAGCACAGGCAAATACATTACTGACCGACACAGTTTAAAAGATCCCAGGTGATACTAATTTATTTCACTTGTGATTCTGTAGTGAGATATGTAAAACATGCATTGTAGGTTCCCTGGGGGCTGGATTTCAGAAACACTGATTTCAGGCCTTGCAGCATGCTCTGCTCCTGGACCACAGTTTAGAAACCTATTTGTCATCAGTAAACAACTAGTTAAAACCCAGGTGACTCAAATCATGTAGGGTCTTTGATTTAGACAGTATGTTCCAATGACCCCTTCCACAAAGTGAAGGCATGATTAAATATTCTCTATAGTACTGCTATATAATATGATGGTGCTATATACACAGTCATTTAATACATTCGTTGTTAGGCCTGAAGCCTTAATGAGATTTGTAGTAAACATAAGGTTTAATGGTCTCAAGGTGCGAGTCTGCTAAAGTTTTTGTAGTGGATGGGGGATGAAAGAGTGCTAACTAATCCTTTAGTTGAGGTTGGCTGAATTCTTCTGAAAACTAGAATTTCCATGCCGACCATCTTAATCTATATTGTACTGCCCTATAGTGGCAAGCTTAAGTATTTTTAAATCTGTCAGAGGATACAAATTAAAAACAGACGGCGGAGTTAGATTTTTAAGATGCAAATATAATTTGTCATCTCGACATGTTAACATTTTGAAGAAAAATGTAATACAAAATGAATCGCCATGTGAAAGAGACTCTGAATCATGCCTCAGGTGTGTTGGTATTGTATAACGTTTTATTTATGGACATAACTGTGTAGAGTTGGTCCTTATCTGCAACACCATCCATCCCTTATACTTGGAGAAGGGGCTAAAGCGTGAAGATAACAAAATAGTGATTATTACACACTATGCTACAGTGGACTGTGCCCCTAGTGCGACCGGTGAATCCTTCAGAGGATGATTCGGAGACCTGCTCTTCCTGTCCTTATTACTAGAACTGTGTTTGCATATAGTACAGTGATAAACGAAGCTGCACTTTTTCTTTCTACTTGTTCTAATTAATACACTCCCATATTATTGCATGCTCCGTTATGTCTGGTTGAAGATGCCGTTGCACCCCCAGTCCGTAGCTAGCCTTTTTGTTTAGAGCGGAAGTGCCAGAGGAGACGATCCTGGCTTTGTATGAGTGCAGGGATCCTGCTTCTGGCTGGAACTTCTCATCAAACTATTAGGCAAAGGACATGATTTACAAATTTATCTTTGCTGTGTAAGAGCCTTGTTTCCGACTATACAGAATGCAAGGGAGACTTGTTTCCATAGCCTGTCTGTACTGTTCGCATTCTTTAACGCATGAGAAATAGGTCATGCCATGTTCTAACACTGCATCACAATAGAAGAGCACAAGGGTGGCAAAAAGTCCAGGAGAAACTATTCCTCTTCTATTAAATGTTGTCAGGAGGTGGTCCTCTGTGTCTTCACTTGTGGCCCCATCTCCTTTCTGCTGTTTATAGCGTGTAACGCTAATTTAAAAAGCCTTCTGATGCTTTATTACACATAAGTGTCTTTTCCATTGATGAAATGTACTAATGTAACCTACTATTTAGATTAAGAATAGCATGTGGTCCTTTTGAAAGTTTAAAGGCCTTCGCTATGGATTACCAGCGGGCAGGATGCCGGCTGTCAAAGTCCCGACTGCGGCATCCCGCCCGCCAGAATGCCGGCAGCAGGGAGAGCGCTAAAAGTCCCCTTGCAGGCTTGCTGTGTTCGCCACACCGAGGGCTCTGTGGCTCTTGTGCTCGCCACAGGATCTATTCCCACTCTATGGGTTTCGTGGACACCCACGAGTGGGAATAGCCCTGTTGCACCAGGATTCCGGCAGGCGTCTGTATCCTGACTACCGGTCTCTTGACAGCCGGTAAATTAAGCGCATCACGTTTAGAGGGCCGTGAGATGTATCAGATTGCTTATCCTTGTTTTAGAAACATAAGACCTTATTCAGGTTGGATAACAATTTGGCGCAGTAAGTGCGAACGCCTCTGCCTATCAATCAGACAGAGGCGTTTGCGGGGCTGTATGGGGGCGGCAATTCTCCGTTTCCTAGGCGGAGATGGAGCATTGCGGGGGCGTGGTGTGAGCGTGATCCGGGCGGCTGCATGCAACATGCAGCCACTCCTATCCCAAAGATGACGGGGGCCCTCCTGCCGTCGCAGCCACCGCAATTTCAGCGTGGTCGCAGAGGGGGGGGGGGGGGGGGCGGAAGTTAGCATGATGGCCAGCCTTGTCCAGCAATGGACATATACTAGACCATTAAGTATAGGAGCTGACCAAACGGATGAGGAAATAAGTAAATACACAGTTATAATAGCCGTGCTTCTATACACTGCACTGTGATGATGTTCACTGCATGTATTCTGCAGATTGACAGTTAGGGCGCTGAAGGTTTTGATCAAATGAAACGATAACTCAGTGTTGAACAATAATCTTTCAGAACGGTTATTCGTTGGCCAGATGTGTATATGGCTAGCTTTAGTTTGTGTGACCACCTGTAACTTAGGTTAATAGGTTGCTTAAGGCAAGCCATATAAGTGACTGACGGATATGCAAGAAAGACCTAATTGTTACACCAAAGCAATAAAACACAATTGTTACCATAAATAAGACCACTTCTAAATTTATACAGTATAGAAAATATGATTTTAATTTTGGTATCCATTTAAAGCCAAGAGACCCAACAGAGTTGATATATCAAATTATGCTGTACTTGTTGGGTACTGTTGTAATAAGGTAGTTCTAAAAATGTTCTTCCCCTCAGGAAATTATGGATGAAGAAGGGCACAACAGAGTTTTGTCATTTACAATCCCATCCTTATCGAAGCCATCTGTATACCATGAGGTAGGAAATGGCTGCTGTTGTATTTACTGTTTATGTGCTTGCTGATCTCCAGGTGTAATTTGTATATAGACAATGAAGTAATTTTCTGTTCAGTGATTCTGCCGACTGAACATAATGCGTGTATGATAATGCCATCCCATGTATATGGGGCTCGGTGGAAGAGCTTAATCATGGTAACCTCTGGGGGTGGGGCTAGCAGGATTGTCCATGTACATAACTTTCAGGGTCTATTATTTCCCATTGTTATACTTGCTTATCTAAGCAAATCACATTTGTGTGTTTATACAATGCATATGGAAAGTATTCACAGCGCTTCACTTTTTCCACATTTTGTTATGTTACAGCCGTATTCCAAAATGGAATAAATTCATTTTTTCTTTCAAAATTCTACACACTACCCCATAGTAACAAAGTGAAAAAAGTTTTTGGGAGATTTATAAAAAATAAAAAAATAAAATCACATGTACATACTGTAAGTATTCACAGCCTTTGCACAATACTTTGGTGATGCACCTTTGGCAGCAATTACAGCCTCAAGTCTTTTTGAATATGATGCCACAAGCTTGGCACACCTGTCTTTGGGCAGTTTCACCCATTACTCTTTGCAGCACCTCTCAAGCTCCATCAGGTTGGATGGGAAGCGTCGGTGCACATCCATATTCAGATCTCTCTAGAAATGTTCAATCAGATTCAAGTCTGGGCCACTCCAGGACATTAAGAGTTATCCTGAAGCCACTCCTTTGATATCTTGGCTGTGTGCTTAGGGTCGTTGTCCTGCTGAAAGATGAACAGTCGCCCCAGTCTGAGGTCAAACGCGCTCTGGAGCAGGGTTTCATCCAGGATGTTTCTGTACATTGCTGCATTTATCTTTTCCTCTATCTTGACTAGTCTCTCAGTTTTTGCCGCTTAAAAACATCCCCACAGCAGGATGCTGCCACCACCATGCTTCACTGCTGGTATTGACCTGGTGATGAGCGGTGCCTGGTTTCCTCCAAACATGACGCCTGGCATTCACTCCAGAGAGTTAAATCTTTGTTTCACCAGACCAAAGAATTTGGTTTCTCATGGTCTGAGAGTCCTTCAGGTGCATTTTGGCAAACTCCAGGCGGGCTGCCATGTGCTTTCTACTAAGGAGTGGCTTCCGTCTGGCCACTCTACCATACAGGCCTGATCGGTGGATTGCTGCAGAGATGTCCTTCTGGAAGGTTCTCCTCTCCACAGAGGAATGCTGTAGCTCTGACAGAGTGACCATTGGGTTCTTGGTCACCTCCCTGACTAGGGCCCTTCTTCCCCGATCGCTCCGTTTAGACGGCCGGCCAGCTCTAGGAAGAGTGCTCGTGGTGCCAAACCTCTTCCATTTATGGATGATGGAGGCTACTGTGCTCATTGGGACCTTCAAAGCAGCAGATATTTTTCTGTACCCTTCCCCAGATTTGTGCCTCGAGACAATCCTGTCTTTGAGGTCTACGGACAATTCCTTTTGACTTCATGCTTGGTTTGTGCTCAGACATACACTATCAAGTGTGGGACCTTATATAGACAGGTGTGCGCCTTTCCAAATCATGTCTAATCAACTGAATTTAAGACAAGTGGGCTCCAATCAAGCTGTAGGAACATCTTAAGGATGATCAGTGGAAACAGGATGCACCTGAGCTCAATTTTGAGCTTCATGGCAAAAGCTGTGAACACTTATGTACATGTGATTTCTTTAGCTTTTTAATAAATTAGCAAATTTTTTTCATTTTGACATTATGGGGTATTTTGTGTAGAATTTTGAGGGCAAAAATGATTTTATTCCATTTTGAATAAGGCTGTAACATAACAAAATGTGGAAAGAGTGAAGCGCTGTGAATACTTTCCAGATGCACTGTATTACCTCTTAAGCATGCAGTGTAATCTGCATGTACCACGTGGCACTCTTTGCGGCATTCTGCTAATATCTTTTCAATGTGCGCTCTGCTGATTATTTTCAGCGCGTTCATTCAGAGTTTTTGTTTTGTTTTGGCCGGATGAAAGCAGTAGGTCCCTGTACAGAATTGCAATGGCCTGTAGTGGTAAGAAAAAGAGGAAACGCAAGGCATTTACCTTTTAAATATGAATTGCAAGTATGTCATCTACATTTACGATTGAAAGACAGCAGTGTTCCTTTATTCTGCAATTTTCCCTTTTTGTGCCTTCCTACATTGTAGAATTTCTGTTTGCTTTATTTTGTGCTGAAGGACTAAAAGTATACGTCCTGTGTCCTTCGGCAAGGATGCTAATCATCCATTTAGTAATCTCTAGGTTTGGTTGTGTTAGGTTTTGTGTGGGGTTTTTTATTTTATTTATTTCAGAGTAGCTGGAATGATGAACATTTTTATATCATATAGGTTGAACAAATTCTATATAAGCCCAGTTTGGTGTTTAAAGGTTTGGACAGGAGAGTAATGATGATCTAGTACTTGTTAGCTAAAATTAATTACGTGGGCTATCCCAATAGGCTTGCTAAATGCAAACTTACTATGTAATGGGCCTTTCAAATTGAGCTTTTTCAGCTGAATTAAACTGCATGAGGTTTACAGTATTAAAAGCACACTTTGTCTGTTTAAACTGGAGAATAATTGGCGGTCAGCACACGGAAGGTAAAAATATTGTTTAACGGTAAATAGAGGCGTGTTTTCAGTTTGTTAAATGTTCAACATGTTAATTGACCTCGTCTTCCAGTTCCGAGCAACTTTTCTCTTTGTAATATTTAGAGAGTGGTGAGGTTTAATGATCGGGAACCATGAGTAACTGTAAAAAGCTCCTAATTAATGATCTAACGTTTAGCAGGAGCATAGAGATAATGACGAGGTTTGCTAAATGATGATTAAATACTCTGTGTGCATAAAAGACATTCAAAGCTTTATATTTGTGAAGGTACTCGCCTGCCTCTGTTGTGGGGAATCCTGTAACACGGATATTGTGTCTTTAGCCTTCTAGTATAGGGTCAATGGCGCTTACTGATGGAGCTCTGTCGCAGCATGGCCTCTCCAGGGTCGTGTACAGCGGTCCTCATCCACAGAGAGAGATGTTAACCGCCCAAAACAGGTAAATGTGCAGTTATATCCATTGTATCTGTCCTGAAACCTCCTTAAAGGAGCGCAGTGGTTATTATTCTTCAGAATCAAATGGCTTTCACTTACTTTAGAATAAACACCAGGGGTAAAATTTCATACGAGTCTAGCTGGATTGTTAAAGTGGCAATCATTTACATTGCAAATGTATTTTATTGTACGGTTCTATTTTTATGTAGTGACCTATTTACAGGAATTGGGAAAATGTAGGATTCCGATACCAGTTAATCTACAGTCAATGGGATCCACAAGTAGAAGTGGTTCCCGACACTTAGGCTTCGGCAGTCATTCTGTAAAAACGTTTGCTAGCTGGCTCTGGATAATCATCCATCCCTGCCGATTTCTTTCCCCCAAGCCCCATGCGAATGGCTCAGCCTGCTGGCCTCTTTTCTTTTCTTTTTTTTTTAAGCATGTAATATTTCTGATGCATTCACGGATTATCTTCTGTGTCATATGCTTTGTCTGTATGGATAAGCAAACAGTCTATTTAAATTGGGCTTGGGATGGTGCTTTTCATCTCAGCTGAGCGCAATTTCATGTCCGTGTCAGCACATTGGAGAAGAGCAGCTATCAAAGGCTATTTTAATCTGCATCTATCTGCAGTCATTATGGCAGCAAAACCCTTCAGACAACAAAAGCAATTTATCTTCTGTCTAGCATTTTA
The DNA here is from genome assembly GCF_028390025.1 of Pseudophryne corroboree. Taxonomy (NCBI): domain Eukaryota; kingdom Metazoa; phylum Chordata; class Amphibia; order Anura; family Myobatrachidae; genus Pseudophryne; species Pseudophryne corroboree. The sequence continues at coordinate 130,023,478 of NC_086448.1, forward strand.
CTATGAAACCCCCAGCATTTCTATATAAAATCTTAATAACGAAAAATACAGATCTACTACTCCATCATCCTAAACTGTGTGTGTATATGTATTATAGATACATACATACATACATACATACATACATACATACATACATACATACATACATACATACCTACATGTAATATGGACTAGACCAGTGGTCTCCAACCTTAATTGGGGTGTGAGCTACTTTCGGAAAATAAAGCCTCTGAAGGAGCTACCCCCAACGCACGTGCGTTACTGCGAAAGTGGGTGTGGCCTCACAACTACATATACAAATAATGCCTCCCAGCAGTGCCAGATATACAAATAATGCTTCCCAGCAGTGCCAGATACACAAATAATGCCCCCAGCAGTGCCAGATACACAAATAATGCTTCCCAGCAGTGCCATTTAAAATGCCCCCCGCAGTGCCATTTAAAATGCCCCCCGCAGTGCCATTTAAAATGCCCCCCGCAGTGCCAGATAAAATGTTCCCCCGCAGTGTCCGATACAGTGCCCCACACAGTGCTAACCCTTGCTGGCTTTTTCTGCTGCTCCGCCTGTATAAGGGACGGAAGGGGAGGAGAGCGCAGTGCGCGCCTTTCCTGTGAAGTCCGGAGAGCGGCTGCGGTGAGGGTGAAAGAGTCTCTGGCGGCGGCGGGCATTTAAAATATGGTGCCGGTAAGTGAGCCAAACTCGCAGTCCGGCAGCCAATCAGGTGCCGCCACTGCCGGTCCACGAGCTCTGATTGGCTGGCAGCTGGCACCATATTAAAATGAAGGGAGGAGGAGTGACAGCCTAAGCCCGTGCACTCTGTGAGCTACCGAAAATACTACGGCGAGCTACCGGTAGCTCGCGAGCTACGGGTTGGAGATCACTGGACTAGACAAATGCTGGGTCATCTCAGTTCGCCCCTGTCTCATCCCCTACCTGGCGGTGATCTGTGCTGTCCCAGTCACTGCTGGGCATGTGTTAACTATTCTTACAGTGCAGGCTGCTATCAAAAATATATAATAAATAAATATATATTTGTGTGTGTGTGTGTGTGTGTGTGTGTGTATTGCATTAATTATGTTAAAATGAGATATATGAATAGTGTATATAATTGGATATATATGAGCAGTGTATTAATGAAAATGAAAGTGGCGGCTGGTTCGTGTTGTACATGGTTGGGTTCGAGAGACCGGCAGCTAGGATGGCGGCGATCAAAATACCGTTCCTGGCATCCCGACTGTTAAAATCCCAACAAGGGTGAGAATGGAAGCTAACCCTAACCCTATGGACACTGGCTGTTATGACTGCCTCCTGGCAATAAACTTGGTAACTAATACAGGCTGTCACTTTAGCTGAATTTAGTTGGCCTCCACTACACAGTAATTTTGAAGAGGTGGAGAAATCTGGTCCCCCATCGCTTGTAGTCGGAGTCTGAAGAAAATTGAAAAGTTTAAAAAATGTTGCAGTCAATTTGGGTTACTTGGAGAAACAGACTATTCCACAGCATGACCCTCAGAGGCTGACCAATAATTTATTCTCTAAAATCAAAATCTGATTGGTTTTTAAGGGGGTCAATCAGATCTGATTGTAGATGTGCTAACAACGGCCAGCCCCATAACGGTCCGGACGCGCTTCCGTTGTCCGGACCACGCCCTGTGTCAGCGACAACGGCCAGCTCCCCCAACAGTCCGGACGCGCTTCCGTTGTCCGGACCACGCCCTGCCAACTGCGTTCTAACGCCGTTGACACGCCCCCTCCCATCCCGCCTCTGCCTGTCAATCAGGCAGAGGCGATCGCAGCCCAGAGATGCTTTTAGCATCTCACTGGGCTCCCGGGGTGCGCATGCGCAGTCCGGCTGCCTGCGTGTGCGCACACACCATAAAAAAAAATCAGATTTTCAAATGCAGCGATCCAGTCAGAATTACCGCCTATGGGGTATGTTGAATTAGAGTCGGAAAGATGGCAGTTTCCGACTGAAATAGCTCGGAAGGGGTTCCGACCTATTCAAGCCAAGCCACGTGTATTGTCGGAAGCGGGGCCAAACCCGACAGGTTTTAACCCAGTTTCCGACAATGTCAATCCTACTTTAAAAAAATTCGGATTGACACTTTTGGGAACAGGCCAAACTTGTCTGTTTTGGCACGGCATTGAATAGAGAGCTGTCGGGTCCTTTCCGTCGGAAAGGACTCGACAGCAATTAAATATACCCCTAAGTGTGTAAATTGATACTGTTGTGCCAATTCTCTGAGCATTTTGCCTTCCTGTGGGCACTTGACAGTTGGGCTAAATTTTATTGTATAATATTATGTATGCATGCTTGTCCCTCATTGTAATAAGTTTAATGCAGGGTGTCTATTCAGTCATGCTGGCCAGTCTCTTCTATAATCTGCGTATTAATAATTTCTCTGACGTCCTAAGTGGATGCTGGGACTCCGTAAGGACCATGGGGATTAGCGGCTCCGCAGGAGACTGGGCACAACTAAAGAAAGCTTTAGGACTACCTGGTGTGCACTGGCTCCTCCCACTAAGACCCTCCTCCAGACCTCAGTTAGATTCTTGTGCCCGGCTGAGCTGGATGCACACTAGGGGCTCTCCTGAGCTCCTAGAAAGAAAGTATATTTAGGTTTTTTATTTTACAGTGAGATCTGCTGGCAACAGACTCACTGCAGCGAGGGACTAAGGGGAGAAGAAGCGAACCTACCTAACAGGTGGTAGTTTGGGCTTCTTAGGCTACTGGACACCATTAGCTCCAGAGAGATCGACCGCAGGACCCGACCTTGGTGTTCGTTCCCGGAGCCGCGCCGCCGTCCCCCTTACAGAGCCAGAAGCATGAAGAGTCCGGAAAATCGGCGGCAGAAGACTTCGGTCTTCACCAAGGTAGCGCACAGCACTGCAGCTGTGCGCCATTGCTCCTCATGTACACCTCACACTCCGGTCACTGATGGGTGCAGGGCGCTGGGGGGGGGCGCCCTGAGGGCAATATATGACACCTTGGCTGGCAAATCTACATCATATATAGTCCTAGAGGCTATATAGATGTAAAATTATCCCTGCCAGTATTCCAGAAAAAGCGGGAGAAAGTCCGCCGAAAAAGGGGCGGGGCTTCTCCCTCAGCACACTGGCGCCATTTTCTCTTCACAGTGCAGCTGGAAGACAGCTCCCCAGGCTCTCCCCTGTAGTTTTCAGGCTCAAAGGGTTAAAAAGAGAGGGGGAGGCACTAAATTTAGGCGCAATATATGTATACAAGCGGCTATTTGGGGAAAAATCACTCAGTTATAGTGTTAATCCCTGCATTATATAGCGCTCTGGTGTGTGCTGGCATACTCTCGGTCTCCCCAAAGGACTTTGTGGGGTCCTGTCCTCAGTCAGAGCATTCCCTGTGTGTGTACGGTGTGTCGGTACGGCTGTGTCGACATGTTGGATGAGGAAGGTTACGTGGAGGCGGAGCAGAGGCCGATAAATGGGATGTCGCCCCCTGTGGGGCCGACACCAGAGTGGATGGATAGGTGGAAGGTATTAACCGACAGTGTCAACTCCTTACATAAAAGGCTGGATGACGTAACAGCTGTGGGACAGCCGGCTTCTCAGCCCGCGCCTGCCCAGGCGTCTCAAAGGCCATCAGGGGCTCGAAAAACGCCTGTTACCTCAGATGGCAGACACAGATGTCGACACGGAGTCTGACTCCAGTGTCGACGAGGTTGAGACATATACACAATCCACTAGGAACATCCGTTACATGATCGCGGCAATGAAAAATGTGTTACGCATTTTCTGACATGAACCCAAGTACCACATAAAAGGGGTTTTATTTTTGGGGAGAAAAAGCAGCCAGTGTTTTGTTCCCCCATCAGATGAATGAATGAAGTGTGTAAAGAAGCGTGGTTTCCCCCGATAAGAAACTGGTAATTTCTAAAAAGTTACTGATGGCGTACCCTTTCCCGCCAGAGGTTAGGTCACGTTGGGAGATATCCCTTAGGGTGGATAAGGCGCTCACACGTTTGTCAAAAGGTGGCACTGCCGTCTTAGGATACGTCCACCTTGAAGGAACCTGCTGATAAAAAGCAGGAGGCGATCCTGTATTTACACACTCAGGTTATATACTGAAACCTGCAATTGCCTCAGCATAAATAGTGCTGCTGCAGCGTGGTCTGATACCCTGTCAGATAATATTAATACGCTAAGACAGGGATAATATTTTGCTAACATTGAGCATATTTAAGACGTTGTCTTGTATATAAAGGATGCACAGAGGGATATTTGCCGGCTGGCATCCAGAATTAATGCAATGTCCATTCTGCCAGGAGGGTATTGGAAACCCGGCAGTGGACAGGTGATGCTGCCTGTAAAAGGCACATGGAGTTTCTGCCTTATAAGGGAGAGGAATTGTTTGGGGATGGTCTCTGGGACCTCGTATCCACAGCAACAGCTGGGAATAAAATTTTTTTACCTCAGGTTTCCTCACAGCCTAAGAGAGCACCGTATTTTCAGGTACAGTCCTTTCGGCTTCAGAAAAGCAAGCGGGTCAAGGGCGCTTCCTTTCTGCACAGAGACAAGGGAAGAAGGAAAAAAGCCAGCAGCCAGTTCCCAGGATCAAAAATCTTCCCCCGCTTCCTCTGAGTCCACCGCATGACGCTGGGGCTCCACAGGTGGAGACAGGTGCGGTAGGGGCGCGTCTCGGGAACTTCAGGGACCAGTGGGCTTGCCCACAGGTGGATCTCTAGGTTCTGCAAATAGTATCACAGGGATACAGGCTGGAGTTCGAGGCGACTCCCCCTCGCCGTTACCTCACATCAGCCTTGCCTGCTGCCCTCGGAGAAAGGTAGTACTGGCGGCAATTTACAAGCTGTACTTCTTCCAGCAGGTGAAATCAAGGTACCCCTCCTTCAACAAGGCCGGGGTTACTATTCCAAAATGTTGTGGTACCGAAACCAGACGGTTCAGTGAGACCCATTCTAAAATGGAAAGCCTTGAACACTTATATACGAAGGTTCAAGTTCAAAATGGAATCGCTCAGGGCGATTATTGCAAGCCTGGAGAATTTCATGGTATCACTGGACATCTAGGATGATTACCTGCATGTCCCTTTTTACCCTCTTCACCAGGAGTACCTCAATATTGTGGTACAGGATTGTCATTACCAATTCCAGACGTTGCCGTTGGTCTGTCCCCGGCACCGAGGTAATGGCCGAAATAATTATCCCGTACTTGGACGATCTCCTTATAAAGGCGAGGTCCAGGGAGCAGTTGTTCGTTGGAGTAGCACTATCTCGGGAAGTGCTACAACAGCACGGCTGGTTTCTGAATATTCCAAAGTCGCAGCTGGTTCCTACGACGCGTCTACTGTTCCTGGGTATGGTTCTGGACACAGAACAGGATAAAAAGGTTTTCTCCCGGAGGAGAAGTCCAAGGAGTTGTTGTCTCTAGACAGAGACCTCCTAATACGTATACAGGACCTATGGCCTCTGCCGCTCAGACAGGACCTGCTGCAGCAGGGGGCCTGTCTGTTTCAAGACGTACCGCGGCTGCGTTGATGGCATGGCGGTTGAACGCCGGAACCTGAAGGAAAAGAGAATTCCGGAGGAAGTTATCCCTACGCTATTTAAAGCTAGGAAAGAAGTGAACGCAAACCATTATCACCGCATATGGCGAAAATATGTTGCGTACTGTGAGGCCAGGAAGGCCCCAAAGGAGAAATTTCAGCTAGGTCGATTTCTGCACTTCCTACAGTCAGAGGTGACTATGCCTAAAATTGGGTTCCATTAAGGTCCAGATTTCGGCTCTATCGATTTTCTTCCAAAATTGAACTGGCTTCACTGCCTGAAGTTCAGACTTTTGTTAAGGGAGTGCTGCATAGTCAGCCCCCGTTTGTGCCTCCAGTGGCACCATGGGATCTCAACGTGGTGTTGGATTTCCTGAAGTCGCATTGGGTTGAGCCACTTAAATCCGTGGAGCTATAATACCTCACGTGGAAAGTGGTCATTCTGTGGGCCTTGGCGTCGGCCAGGCGTGTATCAGAATTGGCGGCTTTGTCATACAAAAGCCTTTATCTGTTTTTTATATGGATAAGGCGGAATTGAGGACTCGTTCCCAATTCCTTCCTAAGGTGGTATCAGTTTTTCGTGTGAACCAACCTATTGTGGTGCCTGCGGCTACTTGGGACTTGGAGGATTCCAAGTTACTGGATGTAGTCAGGGCCCTGAAAAGTATATGTTTCCAGGACAGCTGGAGTCAGGAAAACTGACTCGCTATTTCTCCTGTATGCACCCAACAAGCTGGGTGCTCCTGCTTCTAAGCAGACGGTTGCTCGCTGGATCTGTAGCACGATTCAACTTGCACATTCTGCGGCTGGACTGCCGCACCCTAAATCTGTAAAAGCCCATTCCACGAGGAAAGGGGCTCTTCTTGGGCGGCTGCCCGAGGGGTCTCGGCTTTACAATTTTGCCGAGCTGTTACTTGGTCGGGTTCAAACACTTTTGCAAGAGTCTACAAGTTTGATACCCTGGCTGAGGAGGACCTAGAGTTTGCTCATTCGGTGCTGCAGAGTCATCCGCACTCTCCCGCCCGTTTGGGAGCTTTGGTATAATCCCCATGGTCCTTACGGAGTCCCAGCATCCACTTAGGACGTCAGAGAAAATAAGATTTTACTCACCGGTAAATCTATTTCTCGTAGTCCGTAGTGGATGCTGGGCGCCCATCCCAAGTGCGGATTGTCTGCAATACTTGTATATAGTTATTGCCTAACTAAAGGGTTATTGTTGAGCCATCTGTTGAGAGGCTCAGTTATATTTCATACTGTTAACTGGGTATTGTATCACGAGTTATACGGTGTGATTGGTGTGGCTGGTATGAGTCTTACCCGGGATTCAAAATCCTTCCTTATTGTGTCAGCTCTTCTGGGCACAGTATCCTAACTGAGGTCTGGAGGAGGGTCTTAGTGGGAGGAGCCAGTGCACATCAGGTAGTCCTAAAGCTTTCTTTAGTTGTGCCCAGTCTCCTGCGGAGCCGCTAATCCCCATGGTCCTTACGGAGTCCCAGCATCCACTACGGACTACGAGAAATAGATTTACCGGTGAGTAAAATCTTATTTTATTGCATTTCAATACTAACAATGTTATATTCCTTTTTTTCCTAGGTTTGAAGTGTTAGCATTTCTCGTACTGTGCTATAATTCTGCCTTAAACTGCATGCCAGCCCTCTCCCTGCGATCCCTATGTCAGATGTCTTCCAGGTAAGAATTTGGTTCTTATGACAGTATTTTGGTCTTGTACGTGCTCCTCCTCTATACTCAATGGCAAATGCATAATAAGTAGAGATGAGCGGGTTCAGATTTAACACCAGTTTGGTTTTATCCGGATTTTTCTTATTGGCTATCCAAAACACGTGACATCCACGAGCCTATTAGATGCCGTTTTGAGATCTGAGTAAAACCGAACCCGCTCATCTCTAATAATGAGTCACAAGAAAGCAGTAGAATCCTTAATGGTAGCCTCTTCTCAGCCCAGGATGAAAACCTTAATCCATTTTGCAAAGATCCAGTTGCAGCATGAAGATTGTGTTTTTATGTACTCGCATACTTTCGTTGGATCTTTTTAAGATGCTCTTAAATGTTCAACACAATATATAAAACACATATTCCTCTTACCGCCTTCTACATATATACCCACTTGAGTGCAAATTGATGTTTTTGTATGGTTGAAAATAAACCTATATTAAAGTTGTTCCTGCCTGTTAGGGACTTGGAGGTTTTAGCTCAAACTTTAATGAGTGTGAAATGATTGTAATCGGAGCTCTCCTATCCTCCATATCCTCTGCACACTACAATACAGCTTGCCGGCACTACTACTGCTGATTTAGGGTTGTCATTCTCTTGAAACACTGTTGCTGCAGTGTGCAAAACAGTTGATCTTAGTGGAGCTTATAAGCCGATGAGGGATGAATGTCTGTTTTTAGCATGTGGCAGCAAAAAGAAAAATATGTTGGCAAAGCAACGGTCTATACAAATTAAATATTGATTGGACTTTATTAATAATGAAATATTATTAATAATAATAATGTGACATGACACTAACATGTATTACAATAATGAATCCATAAGTTTAACAGGAAAAAAAAATTTGAAGAGCCAATTGTCTGAAATGTGTTCATCGTGGCCAGGCTTCAGTTAATGACCCCGGTCTGCATAGCACACAGACTACCAGCTGTGATGATGAGCGGTGGATCGCTTAGAGATGAACCATCTGCAGTAGGATGGGCTGTGTACTGGGTCTCTGTGTAAGCGGTTTATTATGTGCCCTGTGGAAAAAGCACAATTTTATTTTCCAGTATATTTTAGCAGTGTCAGTGATGCTTCATATCGGATAGTGGCTGTGTATTTGGTCTACAATGTATTCTGGCTAAAATGTGAAAAATAAAGGCAAATGTTGTCTCTGTCTGATTCTGGGAAATGATTCTCTGTTTTTGCTAATAATGGTCGTTGGGATCTCACCTTTTATGCAATGGTTACCTAGTCTTAGTCATGCAGTCCTAATAGTATTATTCTATAAGTGTTTAGTGTTCGTTACACAAGGTCCTCACTAGGAATAAAAGGTGAAATAAATACGGTTGGCTGTAAGACTGTAATAAATAAGTTTGAACAAGGTAATTTCTGTACATTCCATATTCAAAGCTATTTTTGCATTTCAGCTCTGTGGTCTTCATAGCATATGGGTTATCTCCTTAATCAGCTGAGATGACCGGAAAATCAAACGACCATATAATGTATTCAGTGTGACCATGCCTTCTCTTTGGGGTCTTGTTCTTTTCTCTTCGTTGAGTGTGTGTAGTGTCATTGTAGTGCTTTTATTATGAGATCTGTATGTGGGTGGCTCCTTGGGTATCTAGTTGCTTCTTCCAAGTAGCAAATATGGGGCATGAGTTTCGGCACTCCTTGGGGTATATGTATCAAGCCTTGGAGAGAGATGAAGCAAAGAGAGAGAGTACCAACCAATCTGCTCATAAATGCCATATTTCAGACTGTGTATGAACAATGACAGGTAGGAGCTGATTAGTTGGTACTTAAAGAATTTGACAGCGGATAAGAACCATGTAGGACCATCTAGTCTGCCTTAAACACATGTACACGCGCACACACTTGGGTTATTTTTTGGGGGGGAGCTAATTAACCTACCAGTATAATTTTGGAATGTGGGAACAAACTAGAGGGCATGGCGAAAACCCACGCAAGCGCGGGGAGAATGTACAAACACCACACAGTTACGGCCGTAGTGGGAATTTATCTCACGATTGCTCACTGTTACACCATCCGTATTGTCTTAAACTACTTTAGCTCTCCAGCGTTTCATACACCTTACTCCTTATCGGTTGCCGAGTATGCTGAGAGGTCACTAACACCTGTATGAATGGTGAGGAAGCTGTTTAATGCTAAGGAAGTGCTCTGATGGAAAGTACTTGTCCACGAATATTTCTAAATCATTTAGCATTGGCCAACCCCAAAAGCCAAAGAGAACCCTACCTATGTAAGACCCTTCTTAGGGTGCTATCTTGGAAAGTTTAGTAGCATAATCTTCTAAGGCTGGGTACACACTGAAGCAATGGGTTGGGTAAGTATACACACTTACCGATTGGTCGGTCAGGACTTCCAGCTGGGCGAACATTTGAATTTGCCCGTCCAGCTGTGACGTGAGCCCCTGCAGCAAGTGTATGGGCGGTCAACAGGTCGCCCGTACACAGAGACATGTGCACCAATATATCTTTAGATATATCAGCCATTGGCTGTGCTGTGTTTTGGCTGTGATATGTCTGTGAAAGACGTAGTTCAGACATTGGGTGTATACATCCTCCAAATGGTTTGCAATATAGCTGCCATTTGCTTAAATGTCAATATATCACTCATGTTTACCTAGCTTTAGTTCTCTTTTAGAGCCTGCTGAGGGGAAGAGACCAGCAAGCTCATTATCCTATTTGTACAGCATGCAATAAATGTTTAGCTGATGATTATGAAGGGGCTTTATGTGTGGATTGTATCCTTCAGTCCAAAGACGCCCTAGCTCAGTCTCTTAAACAAATTAAACCATTAATTTCCTGAGTGGTGACGTCAATGCAGGATAAGTTTGTCGCTAAGAAGGATTTATTTAGTATAAAGAGGTGGGGGGCGATCCAGATCACACAAGTGTGGACATAGATGATGTACGGCCTGGTCCCCCTGTTGCCAGCGGGTTCTTGGGTTCTCCTTATGAAGTATGAACCTATTACCAAATCATTAGCATTGATGACACCCCTTCCCGCATTCTTTCCAAGAGTCCATCTTTGTGGATTGTGAAAGAAAATACAGCCTGTTTCTAGGACACTGGGTTATGAAATCTCATCTGTCCATTTGTTTCCATCATTATTATTCGTTTAATCTTAAGACATTTACTGCTTCTAAGTAGTATGCAGCGCCTAACATTGATACAGCTGAAGCCAGCCTACCTACCTAGACAATAATTACATTAGAAGGTGGAGGAGGTCTATTGACTGTGCAGATGGTAAAGTGGAAAGCTGCTTTAAGAAAAATATACTCTAAAACTTTACTTAAGTCTGGCTAGGCTTCAGTCTCTAAGGAGCTTAGAGTATGGGCAGAGACCCTTTCTAAGATTTCACCCAAGAAAATTAATAGTTAACTTTTTATTTAAAAGCACTAATGAAAAAAATAGTTAATTGCATGCATTTGCCATCCCATCTAAAATTATTGCAGCAGTACCTGCACACTTCCATTTGAGCGTTTTTCTGTTTGGGGGCAAAACTAAACTCTGTGATTAAGAAAGTCCTGTGATAAGGGCCTAATTCAAGGTTGATTGCAAAGGCAAAATCTTCCTCTAATGGGCAAAACCATGTGCACTGCAGGTGGAGCAGATATAACATGTGCAGAGAGAGTTAGATTTGGGTGGGTTATGTTGTTTCTGTGCAGGGTAACTACTGGCTGCTTTATTTTTACACTGCAATTTAGATTTCGGTTTGAATACACCCCACCCAAATCTCTCTCTCTCTCTCTGCACATGTTCTATCTGCCCCACCTGCAGTGCACATGGTTTTGCCCATTAGAGGAAGATTTTGCAGTCAGCCTTGAATTAGGCCCTATATCCAGTCCTTTGCAGCAGGATAGCAGAATTTTCTTCCTCCCGCCAGCACATTGGAAAAGTTCAAAGCTATTGGCCAGAGAAGTTACATTGTTGGTGTTGTCACATATGTGCAGCCTTTTTGTTCCTTCATGAGTAAGGAAAGCAAGCCCGTGCCAAAGGCCTCACAATTACTCTTTGCTAGACTAGTCTTTTTGTAGTGTCCTGCGGGTCGCTGCTTATCAAAGAATACAGATATGGACATGGATGCTCATTACTCAAGATTAATGTGTTTGCAACATCGTAAACCGAAAGTATGAGATCATTTTATACCCAGAGGAAATATCTTGGGGATCTCCTCCGTTCTGTCCTCTTCTATGGACCAGAAGGCATTACAGAACCCTTTACAGAATTTATAGGAGGAAGAAGTAATTTCTCTCGTTTCTCGGACACAAAAAGGCACAAACTTCTACTCTACACTCTCCCTAATCAATCTGAGGTAGCTCACTCAATTAATTTACGTCCGACCTTTCCCCATGTAATGTCTATAATCATTCTTGAAGCAGTAGATACTTTAGAAGGTGCGGAACTCCACGTTCTTACTGTAGCTCAACCTCCTCACTTTCTCAGTCACTCTGCTTGGCTATCTATTTGCAGTCCACGTGTGTCCCATTCAGTACTGTCCCCTTCTCCATTGCCCAGCACTCTTTTAGCAGTCGGAGTACACTTCCAGACTCAGGATAGCCCATGTTCAGGGGCGATTAAAGTAGAGTGTCGGTGTGCAGTCTTAATGCTGGCAATCTCTCTCGCAGGCACATGCGCTGAGGAGACTGGCACAGTTTCTGTCATAAAAGGTGTGGATTACGCACAGAAATGTATCCCAATTTTTATGGTCAAATTGTCAGCCTAATATTTGTAACCAACATAACTGTATACGTCTGTAAGTAAATCTTGTTCAATTGTCTGTTAGTGGTGCTCCCAAGAGTCGCGTATTTCATGAAAAATAGGATAGAGAAGAAGACTCTCTCTCTTTCTGGGGCACTTTTTTTTTATTGATTAATTACTTACATTTTATTGATCTACATTAAAAATGATGTCAAAGTGTAATCTCCATTTGTTACATAAAACACAAAGAATAAACAGTACATGTAGCACAATCTGAAAATATATTTGTTATTCTCAATAGTGGTGAGATTCAAACAGATTACATAAATTCTAAAAATTAAGAAAGATTAAAGAAGTTTTTGAAAAAAAATTGAATGTAGCAGCCAAAGATATCTATGATTCCCACATTTTGGACAGTGTGAGTGTCCTGTTACACATATATTGTATTGTGGCTGTATTGCTTGCTACATTTATATGAAGCAGAACATCATAAAGTGTACATAGGTGAAAATATTATTTGGAACAATTTGCATCAATAAAAAGACTTTTATTTTGAACAGAAGATCAATGAACCCTCAAAAATGATATCATCTCATAGATGCTAGGGGGAAAGACTGGCACAGTTCTAGAGCCTGCTGCACACTCACCAATTTTTGAGAAAATGTCACCTGCACCATATTACCAATCATAACATGGGCGTCTGCGGAGAGTTAAGTAAGGGTAATGGGTACAGAGTGTGTGCATTATGGGCTCCCCTGGACCCACAAGAAAATGTACACAGATGGCAGCGCTACTAATGAAGTGATTGGATATAAACAATGTTTAAAAAGTGTAACAATTTATTATAATAGAACCAATAAAAGCATTAAAAATGGCAATTTCTCTCCTCAAAATACATATTATAAATATATACACCACATTCAATAAAATTATCTGTAGATGATTGGACCAATACGTGTCTGTTCCTATATATTATACCCAGATAAGTCCACTAGTCCATGGAGGATATATTGTATCAGCACAGTTCGGTTTGTAAATATTTACCGGTCACCAATTTAGAGGTGGAAAGGCTTCCATACATGAGAGTCCATATTAGGCTTGTAGTGTCCTCATTAGAAATGGTGAATTGCTGAAGATGTCCTCTTATTAATGCACAGCAAGCTGGTAGTAGGTCCGGGATTGATTCAGACACGTCGAAATGGTTACCAAGATAAAGCTGCAAAACTTTTTGGGGAGCAGCGAAACGCGTCAGGACCCCCCTGCCACATACACCACTTCTGCTCTACACCATTTCCATCTTGGTGACCACTACCAGCTTGTTGTGCACTAATAAGAGGGCATCTTCAGCAATTCACCATTTCTAATGAGGACACTACAAGCCTAACATGGACTCTCATGTATGGAAGCCTTTCCACCTCATTTTTTTGTAGAACATGTCACTTGAAGGTTACAAATTAATTAAAAGCAAAATCTAAAGTAACTGATTCTTGGTAAGTAATGATTACAATATCTTTCATTAAATGTACAAAAATAAACCACAACAAAATTCTAGAAATATTATTTTGGACTTGTAGATCTGAATTTGCTTCCCAGATAATTTTACTAGAGTGGTTAGGAAAGTACGGCTTGATCGTAAAAGGCAATCTACAGTACTGGCTGTAATGCAGAAGACCTTTCTGTTTGTAAGCCATGTGATACAGCTGGCACATATCTATTAAACCACTTCTTTAAACTGCAATTCTCGTACATGGATAGCCGGTCTTGGGTCAGAACTACCCCTGTCTACTCTCCATTAACATATCTGAACAGATGGAGCAGGGCGTGTATTCCTGAGCAGTCATTCCGTGTGTTCTCATCTTAGCGTGCATGATTACACATTATTCAGCTGGGAAATTTCCCAAAGCCTAGAGATGAGAGGAATTTCTCCATACACAGGATTTTTGGCAGCATGTTCTTATTCCTTATGTAATGGAATGGAGTCTTTTAGTTATATAATCGTTGGGCAATTGAGAATGCATTCAACAGCTACAGTACCATAAGGTTGTAGTACAAAAGAACATTGTGTTCTATGTTTCATGTCTTTGCTACTTTTTGGCCTTTTTTTATTTTTTATTTGTTTGGCTTTTTGCATTTTGATCTTTTAAATCACAATGGTGATTATTGTAACAGATTTTAAACTAAATGCTCAAAATGACATTAATAAATTGAGCTACAGTCAAAATGTAATCCCATTAGGATTGTTATTTGAAACCTCACTATTTTGAAAATACAGTTTCTTTTGATCCCAATCAGCACTTTGGTCTTTTTAAAACAGGAGTATAGTTAATAAAATTACGTTCTATTCTAATGTTACTGCTCACAGTTTATGTATGTGTAGTAATAGTGTTATGTTGTAATGCAGCACACTGTATCGATGCCTATTTCAGTATAGATTGTAAGCTTGCGAGCAGTGCCTTCATACCTCTATAATTCTGTCTGTCTGTTATTACACCGTTTTTTATCACTGTTTTCAGTTTTAAAGCGCAACAGAATATGCTGCGCTATATAAGAAACTGTTAATAAATAAATTATAGCGATGTGCGAGGTTAAGCTCAATAGGGCAATAGCCGATGCAAGATGAATATACTTATATATTCAGTATTGATTAGAAGTATATTCAATAAAGAATAATAACGTTTAATTATTATTATTACTGCAATGGTAAAGACAGGCTTAAAGAATTAACCTCCTATAGGTCTAGGTCAGGCATGTCCAAACTGTGGCCCTCCAGCTGTTGTGAAACTACATATCCCAGCATGCCCTGAAACAGTTTTGCTGTCAGAGAATGCTAAAGCTGTGTCGGGGAATGCTGGGATGTGTAGTTTCTCAACAGCTGGAGGGCCGCAGTTTGGACATGCCTGGTCTAGGTAAATCTAGCTAGAAAGAGGATTTCAATATTCAAGTTACAATATCAGAAGTTCATTAAAAGAATGCTTACTCCTAGCTGTTTTTTAATGCCACCCTAACCACTGCAAACAAGTTGTCTGTATTTTGGTATCGGATGCAGAAGACATTTGTGAGTACAAGGATTTTTGGGGTACATTTACCGGTGCGCTTTTTTCAAAGCTGCCTGTAATATCTGCATGTCCAATGGATGGTAGGGCCTCTGTACAGTGTTTTATACATTTCCAAACGTTCTTGGTTGTTCTTGTGTTTTTTTTTTTTTTTTTATTATTATTTTAACATTACAGATTTTCTGACGTTCTAGGACTCTTCCGTAAGAACTATAAAGCTAAAAGCCGTAAATGACGCTTCACATATTTTCTGTCTTTAATCTACCCATACAATGAGATCTGTTCAGTGTTGTCACACATTTTGTCAATCGGACTGTACGATTCATTTGTACAAACATTGAGCTGACTGAGTCCTATAAAGATCATTTATGGGGAGTGACCAAATTGTCTGGCATATAACTTTTCCAGTAACCACAGCTCTTAACTTTCAGTGCAATATACTTTAATTAGGCGCCCTCCAGATTTAACATGTCACATTAGGTATAACTGTTACTTCTTCAGTCTCATTTAAAGAAACCTGTAAAAAAAAATGTTTGTTTTGCCTTACGCAAAAACCTCAAATTCACACATACAGAAGAGAAAGATGCAATAGTGTAGAAATCCTTTTTTATAGATGTTCAATATGTTATATTAAACACATCACACTCACAAAGTCCCCATAAAGTTCAGGCACATCATGGTTTCTTTATCGCTAGTACTTCCTCAGGTACATTCCAAAGGCAAAGCAGATGGATTACTTCTCCCTATATGCTCAGAGTTATATTGTATTGCTGTAAAATTTTGGGAAGTAGGTGAAAACTTCCGTATATTCTTTCTGGGCTGACTTCTGGATCTTATTGTGCACCCTATAACCACTTAATTTCTCTCGAACTTAACTTTCAGTGCACCCAGAGACGATAATGTTCACTTTGAGGCATATTAGCATTGAGATTGCGAATCAAGTATTGAGTGAATTGAAGTGCATTGCACCAAAAATCATGAATGATGAGCTGATATGGTTATCAAATACATCACTGCTAATGACCAAAATTCAGCTGCTCAGAATGCAGAACCCCTTCAGTGGTAAATGCCTTTTATTATTAGGTTTTCCAAATCTTTGTATCTGAGCACAACTTCTATAACTGAAAGCAAGTCAGATGCTTGGTTGCATAGCAGTAATAGTGCCACTGTATAGGTCATTGGTACGGCCTCATCTGGAATACGGTGTCCAGTTCTGGGGACCATATCTCCAGAAGGATATAAAAATGCATTAGAGAGATTACAAAGAAGCGCAACTAAAATGGTGCATGCCCTACATCACAAAACTTACCTGGAAAGGCTGAAAGATCTTAACATGTATAGTATGGAGGAGTGAAGGGAAAGGGGGGACATGATAGAAACTTTCAAATATACCAAGGGTTTTTACAGAGTACAGGAGGGAAACATTCTTCAAAGGAAGAGAAGTATTAGAACTCGAGGACATACACTGAGACTGGAGGGAGGCAGGTTCAGGGGAAAATTAAGGAAAAATTACTTCACAGAAAGGGTAGTGGATAAGTGGAATAGACTCCCACCAGAGGTGGTAGAGGCTAAGACTGTAGAGCAATTTAAACATGCTTGTGATAGGCGTATGAATATGAGAGGGTTGAGATTACCTAAAGGATAGAATTTGACGGCAGATAAGAGCCACTTGGCCCATCTGGTCTGCCCCTTTTATTATGTTGCTAACTAGTGAAGAATAACACATGCGTTTTGATGAGCAATGAATGCAGTTTGGAGCAGACTGCTTAATGTGCTAAGGTGGGAACATTTTCCCCACTGGTAAATCTCCGAATGAAGACTGAAAGGGAATCCTTCCAACAGCGCAACCTAAACATATTTTCAAGACGCACATAATATGGAAAGAGTACATTCTATGGTTGTATAGGGCCTTTTTATATGGCAGTATGCAGGGGCAAACGCAGGATTTCTGGAGGGGGTTTCCAAATGTTTTATTCTAGAGGTATTGTCACCAGCCCATAAAGGATGAATAATTAGCATGTAACAAGCTACATCCTGCCCCAAACAAAGTGCAGTTTATGTAATACAGATCTACAGACATATGTAGGCCCAATGGTCAGCTGCTTACCAGGCTCTCTCTCTGGTGAGATGATTGGGCATTCAGATCCACAGACAGAAGAATCTGCTGTAACTGGGTGTGTGCAGCAGCTCCTTAGCACCTTTTATACTGGAAGCCCCCCCCAATCCCCCCCTTCTTTCATTTGCTTATGGCTTACTTCCACTGCTTCAATTATACTGTATTCTGAATTCTTCCATCTAAACTTCCATACTGCCACTTCTAGATTTTCTCTTCAATAACAGCCCATTTACATTTAATATATTTTCACTGTTTTAATAACTGATAAAAAAAATAAGAATTTACTCACCGGTAATTCTATTTCTCGTAGCCCGTAGTGGATGCTGGGGACTCCGTAAGGACCATGGGGAATAGACGGCTCCGCAGGAGACTGGGCACATCTAAAGAAAGATTTAGGTCTATCTGGTGTGCACTGGCTCCTCCCCCTATGACCCTCCTCCAAGCCTCAGTTAGGACACTGTGCCCGGAAGAGCTGACACAATAAGGAAGGATTTTGAATCCCGGGTAAGACTCATACCAGCCACACCAATCACACCGTATAACTCGTGATAGGAACCCCGGTTAACAGTATGATAACAACGGAGCCTCTGAACAGATGGCTCGCAATAACCCGATTTGTGTAACAATAACTATTTACAAGTATTGCAGACAATCCGCACTTGGGTTGGGCGCCCAGCATCCACTACGGACTACGAGAAATAGAATTACCGGTGAGTAAATTCTTATTTTCTCTGACGTCCTAGTGGATGCTGGGGACTCCGTAAGGACCATGGGGATTATACCAAAGCTCCCAAACGGGCGGGAGAGTGCGGACGACTCTGCAACACCGAATGAGAGAACTCCAGGTCCTCCTCAGCCAGGGTATCAAATTTGTAGAATTTTGCAAACGTGTTTGCTCCTGACCAAGTAGCAGCTCGGCAAAGTTGTAAAGCCGAGACCCCTCGGGCAGCCGCCCAAGATGAGCCCACCTTCCTTGTGGAATGGGCTTTTACAGATTTAGGCTGCGGTAGTCCCACCGCAGAATGCGCCAGCTGAATAGTGCTACAAATCCAGCGCGCGATAGTCTGCTTAGAAGCAGGAGCACCCAGTTTGTTGGGTGCATACAGGATAAACAGCGAGTCAGTTTTCCTGACTCCAGCCGTCCTGGAAACATCAATTTTCAGGGCCCTGACTACGTCCAGTAACTTGGGATCCTCCAAGTTCCTAGTAGCCGCAGGCACCATAATAGGCTGGTTCAAGTGAAACGCTGATACCACCTTCGGGAGAAACTGAGGACGAGTCCTCAACTCTGCCCTATCCATATGGAAAATCAGATAAGGGCTTTTATAGGACAAAGCCGCCAATTCTGACACACGCCTGGCCGAAGCCAGAGCCAACAGCATGACCACTTTCCACGTGAGATATTTCAAATCCACAGTCTTAAGTGGTTCAAACCAATGTGATTTCAGGAACTCCAAAACCACATTGAGATCCCAAGGTGCCACTGGGGGCACAAAAGGAGGCTGAATACGCAGAACTCCTTTGACAAAAGTCTGAACTTCAGGCAGTGAAGCCAGTTCTTTCTGGAAGAAAATCGACAGGGCCGAAATCTGGACCTTAATGGACCCCAATTTGAGGCCCAACGTCACCCCTGCTTGCAGGAAATGCAGGAATCGACCCAGTTGAAATTCCTCCGTTGGGGCCTTCCTGGCCTCACACCAAGCAACATATTTCCGCCAAATGCGGTGATAATGTTTTGCGGTGACATCTTTCCTGGCTTTGATCAGGGTAGGGATGACTTCCTCCGGAATGCCCTTTTCCTTCAGGATCCGGTGTTCAACCGCCATGCCGTCAAACGTAGCCGCGGTAAGTCTTGGAACAGACAGGGCCCCTGCTGCAGCAGGTCCTGTCTGAGCGGCAGAGGCCAAGGGTCCTCTGAAAGCATCTCTTGAAGTTCCGGGTACCAAGCTCTTCTTGGCCAATCCGGAACCACGATTTATAGTTTTCACTCCTCGCCTTCGTATTATTCTCAGTACCTTGGGAATGAGAGGCAGAGGAGGAAACACATAAACCGACTGGTACACCCACGGTGTTACTAGAGCGTCTACAGCGATCGCCTGAGGGTCCCTTGACCTGGCGCAATATCTTTTTAGCTTTTTGTTGAGGCGGGACGCCATCATGTCCACCTGTGGTCTTTCCCACCGGTTTACCAGCATTTGGAAGACTTCTGGATGAAGTCCCCATTCTCCCGGGTGGAGGTCGTGCCTGCTGAGGAAGTCTGCTTCCCAGTTGTCCACTCCCGGAATGAACACTGCTGTCAGTGCTAACACATGATTTTCCGCCCATCGGAGAATCCTTGTGGCTTCTGCCATTGCCCTCCTGCTTCTTGTGCCGCCCTGTCTGTTTACATGGGCGACCGCCGTGATGTTGTCTGATTGGATCAGTACCGGCTGGTTCTGAAGCAGGGGCTTTGCTTGGCTTAGGGCATTGTAAATGGCCCTTAGCTCTAGAATATTTATGTGAAGCGAAATCTCCTGATTTGACCACAGTCCTTGGAAATTTCTTCCCTGTGTGACTGCGCCCCAGCCCCGAAGGCTGGCATCCGTGGTCACCAGGACCCAGTCCTGTATTCCGAATCTGCGGCCCTCTAGTAGATGAGCCCTCTGCAGCCACCACAGCAGTGACACCCTGGTCCTTGCCGACAGGGTTATCCGCTGTTGCATCTGGAGATGGGACCCGGACCATTTGTCCAACAGGTCCCACTGGAAAGTCCTTGCGTGGAACCTTCCGAATGGAATCGCTTCGTACGAAGCTACCATTTTTCCCAGGACTCGTGTGCATTGATGTACCGACACCTGTCCCGGTTTTAGGAGGTCTCTGACTAGAGATGACAACTCCTCGGCTTTTTCCACTGGAAGAAACACTTTTTTTTCTGGTCTGTGTCCAGAATCATTCCCAGGAACAGAAGACGTGTCGTCGGGACCAGCTGTGACTTTGGAATATTGAGAATCCAGCCGTGCTGTTGTAGCACTTCCCGAGAAAGTGCTACCCCCACTACCAACTGTTCCTTGGACCTCGCCTTTATCAGGAGATCGTCCAAGTATGGGATAATTAAAACTCCCTTCTTGCGAAGGAGTATCATCATTTCGGCCATTACCTTGGTAAAGACCCTCGGTGCCGTGGATAACCCAAACGGCAGCGTCTGGAACTGATAGTGACAGTCCTGTACCACAAATCTGAGGTACTCCTGGTGAGGAGGGTAAATGGGGACATGCAGGTACGCATCCTTGATGTCCAGGGAGACCATGTAATCCCCCTCGTCCAGGCTCGCAATAACCGCCCAGAGCGATTCCATCTTGAACTTGAACCTTTTGATATAAGTGTTCAAGGATTTTAAATTTAAGATGGGTCTCACCGAACCGTCTGGTTTCGGTACCACAAACATTGTGTAATAGTAACCCTTCCCTTGCTGAAGGAGGGGTACCTTGACAATCACTTGCTGTGAATACAGTTTTTGGATAGCCACCAACACTGCCTCCCTGGCAGAGGGAGTTGCTGGTAAGGCAGATTTTAGAAAACGGTGGGGGGGGGGGGGGGGGGGGGGGGGGGGGGGGGGGGGGACGTCTCGAATTCCAGCCTGTACCCCTGAGATACTACTTGAAGAGTCCAGGGATACACCTGTGAGAGAGCCCACTGTGTGCTGAAATTTCTGAGACGGGCCCCCACCGTACCCGGATCCGCCTGTGAAGCCCCAGCGTCATGCTGTGGACTTACCGGACGCGGGGGAGGACTTTTGCTCTTGGGAACTGGCTGTATGCTGCAGCTTTTTCCCTCTACCTTTGCCTCTCGGCAGAAAGGATGCGCCTCGAGCCCTCTTGTGTTTATGGGGCCGAAAGGACTGTACTTGATAATACGGTGCCTTCTTTTGCTGTGGGGTAGCCTGTGGCAAAATGTCGATTTCCCAGCCGTAGCTGTGGAAACGAGGTCTGAAAGACCATCCCCAACAGTTCCACCCCCTTATAAGGCAAAACTTCCATGTGCCTTTTTGAATCGGCATCACCTGACCACTGCCGAGTCCATAACCCCCTTCTGGCGGCAATGGACATTGCGCTTATTTTTGATGCCAGCCGGCAAATATCCCTCTGTGCATCACGCATGTATAAGACAGCGTCCTTTATATGCTCTACTGTCAGCAAAATAGTGTCCCTAACCAGGGTATCAATATTATCCGACAGGGAATCTGACCACGCAGCAGCAGCACTGCACATCCATGCTGATGCAATCGCTGGTCGCAATATAATGCCCGTGTGTGTTTATATAGCTTTTAGGGTAGCCTCCTGCTTTCTATCAGCAGGATCCTTTAGGGCGGCCGTATCCGGAGACGGTAGTGCCACCTGTTTTGATAAACGTGTAAGCGCTTTATCTACCCTAGGGGACGTTTCCCAACGTGACCTATCCTCTGGCGGGAAAGGGTACGCTGCCAATAACCGTTTAGAAATTATTAATTTCTTATCGGGGGAAGTCCAGGCTTCCTCACACACCTCATTTAATTCCTCAGATGCAGGAAAAACTACTGGTAGTTTTTTCTCACCGAACATAATACCCTTTTTTGTGGTACCTGGGGTACTATCAGAAATGTGTAATACATTTTTCATTGCCTCAATCATGTAACGGGTGGACCTATTGGAGGGTACACTAGTCTCATCGTCGTCGACACTGGAGTCGGTATCCGTGTCGACATCTGTGTCTGCCATCTGAGGTAGCGGGCGTTTTAAAGCCCCTGATGACATTTGAGACGCTGGAACAGTCCCAAGCTGAGTAGCCGGCTGTCCTATGTCGTCAAACCTTTTATGTAAGGAGCTGACACTGTCACGTAATTCCTTCCATAAGTCCATCCACACAGGTGTCGACCCCTCAGGGGGTGACAACACATTTACAGGCATTTGCTCTGCCTCCACATCATTTTCCTCATCATACATGTCGACACAGCGGTACCGACACACAGCACACACACAGGGAATGCTCTGACAGAGGACAGGACCCCACAAAGCCCTTTGGGGAGACAGAGGGAGAGTATGCCAGCACACACCAGAGCGCTATATACCACAGGGATATCACCTATAAAGAGTGTTTTCCCTTATAGCTGCATATATATATTGTACTGCGCCTAAATTTGTGCCCCCCCCCCCCCCTCTCTTTTTTACCCTTTCTGTAGTGCAGGACTGCAGGGGAGAGCCAGGGAGCGATCCTTCCAGCGGAGCTGTGAGGGAAAATGGCGCCAGTGTGCTGAGGGAGATGGCTCCGCCCCTTTTTCGGCGGGCTTTCTCCCGCATTTTGTGTTATTCTGACAGGGGTAATTTACACCTATATAGCCTCTGGGGCTATATATGGTGTCAGTTTTGCCAGCCAAGGTGTTAATATTGCTGCTCAGGGCGCCCCCCCCCAGCGCCCTGCACCCATCAGTGACCGAAGTGTGTGGTGTGCATGAGGAGCAATGGCGCACAGCTGCAGTGCTGTGCGCTACCTTGGAGAAGACAGAAGTCTTCAGCCGCCGATTTTCCGGACCTTCTTGCTTCTGGCTCTGTAAGGGGGACGGCGGCGCGGCTCCGGGAACGGACGACGAGGTCGGGTCCTGTGTGCGATCCCTCTGGAGCTAATGGTGTCCAGTAGCCTAAGAAGCCCAAGCTACCACCACTTAGGTAGGTTCGCTTCTTCTCCCCTTAGTCCCTCGCTGCAGTGAGCCTGTTGCCAGCAGGTCTCACTGTAAAATAAAAAACCTAAACTATACTTTCTTTCTAGGAGCTCAGGAGAGCCCCTAGTGTGCATCCAGCTCGGCCGGGCACGGAAATCTAACTGAGGCTTGGAGGAGGGTCATAGGGGGAGGAGCCAGTGCACACCAGATAGACCTAAATCTTTCTTTAGATGTGCCCAGTCTCCTGCGGAGCCGTCTATTCCCCATGGTCCTTACGGAGTCCCCAGCATCCACTAGGACGTCAGAGAAAGAACATTACTAGTGTCTATAAACTGTGTCCGAGTAACACAAAATGTTTTCAGCTATGAAGATGTCAGTAAGTGAAGCATTATTTTCTGGGGCTCACAGCATGTTAATGTGTGCGCTGCTCCAGCATTGGTTTACGTTCTAAATACACATAAATGGATATCTACTTTGTGCCCGAACGATTGTGGACTGGAGTGTATTGATCATCTAACTAATTAAGTGCAGAAATGGTCAATAGTCCTGGCTGTAAAAGAGACTCTTCATCCCAATGCACTTCAATCATCTCTGCACGCCATGTATTAATATAGTAATTAATGGAAACAGCAGTGCTTGAAGGCCAAGCACCCGGAATGGTTTAATTTTCTCTGTGACTGCACAAACTCCAGTGTTTATGTAATAAAATGGTGTTATGTGGAGGAAGAGCGGATTCCCATTGGAGACCATCAGATTCTAACTGTACTTTATGTAGGGCTGTTTTGAAACCTGAAGCAAACCTCTGGTTGCTATGGGTTACTTACAGTACATTTTAGCATACATCATTTTTATTCGTTTCTGTACTGTGCATTTTCTATACAGGTTGAGTATCCCTTATCCAAAATGCTTGGGACCAGAAGTATTTTGGATATCGGATTTTCTCTAACGTCCTAAGTGGATGCTGGGGACTCCGTAAGGACCATGGGGATTAGCGGCTCCGCAGGAGACTGGGCACATCTAAAGAAAGCTTTAGGACTAGCTGGTGTGCACTGGCTCCTCCCCCTATGACCCTCCTCCAAGCCTCAGTTAGATTTCTGTGCCCGAACGAGAAGGGTGCACACTAGGTGGCTCTCCTGAGCTGCTTAGTGAAAAGTTAGTTTTAGGTTTTTTATTTTCAGTGAGTCCTGCTGGCAACAGGCTCACTGCATCGAGGGACTAAGGGGAGAAGAAGCGAACTCACCTGCGTGCAGAGTGGATTGGGCTTCTTAGGCTACTGGACATTAGCTCCAGAGGGACGATCACAGGCCCAGCCTGGATGGGTCCCAGAGCCGCGCCGCCGGCCCCCTTACAGAGCCAGAAGCCTGAAGAGATCCGGAAAATCGGCGGCAGAAGACGTCCTGTCTTCAAAAAGGTAGCGCACAGCACCGCAGCTGTGCGCCATTGCTCTCAGCACACTTCACACTCCGGTCACTGAGGGTGCAGGGCGCTGGGTGGGGGCGCCCTGAGACGCAATAAAAATACCTTAAATGGCAAAAGATGCATCACATATAGCTCCTGGGCTATATGGATGCATTTAACCCATGCCAAAAATACACAAAAAATGGGAGATAGGCTCCGCCCCCTTATCGGCGGCCTTATCTCCTCAGCACACTGGCGCCATTTTCCCTCACAGCTTCGTTGGAGGGAAGCTCCCTGTCTCTCCCCAGCACTACAGAAAGGGTTAAATAAAGAGAGGGGGGCACTAATTAGGCGCAGTATAAACAATACAGCAGCTATAAGGGGAAAAACACTTATATAAGGTTATCCCTGTATATATATATATATATATATATATATATATATAGCGCTCTGGTGTGTGCTGGCAAACTCTCCCTCTGTCTCCCCAAAGGGCTAGTGGGGTCCTGTCCTCTATCAGAGCATTCCCTGTGTGTGTGCTGTATGTCGGTACGTTGGTGTCGACATGTATGAGGAGAAAAATGATGTGGAGACGGAGCAGATTGCCTGTAATAGTTATGTCACCCCCTAGGGGGTCGACACCTGAGTGGATGAACTGTTGGAAGTATTACGTGACAGTGTCAGCTCTGTATAAAAGACAGTGGTTGACATGAGACAGCCGGCTACTCAGCTTGTGCCTGTCCAGACATCTCATAGGCCGTCAGGGGCTCTAAAGCGCCCGTTACCTCAGATGGCAGATATAGACACCGACACGGATACTGACTCCAGTGTCGACGGTGAAGAGTCAAATGTGACTTCCAGTAGGGCCACACGTTACGTGATTGAGGCAATGAAAAATGTTTTACACATTTCTGATAATACGAGTACCACCAAAAAGGGGTATTATGTTCGGTGAGGAAAAACTACCTGTAGTTTTCCTGAATCTGAGAAATTAAATGAGGTGTGTGATGATGCGTGGGTTTCCCCCGATAACAACTGATAAAAATGTTATTGGCATTATATCCTTTCCCGCCAGAGGTTAGGGTGCGTTTGGAAACACCCCCTAGGGTGGATAAAGCGCTCACATGCTGGTAAGAACAAGGGCTCTACCCTCTCCTGAGATGGCCGCCCTTAAGGATCCTGCTGATAGAAAGCAGGAGGATATCCTAAAATGTATTACACACATACTGGTGTTATACTGCGACCAGCAATCGCCTCAGCCTGGATGTGCAGTGCTGGGTTGGCGTGGTCGGATTCCCTGACTGAAAATATTGTTACCTTAGATAGGGACAGTATATTATTGCCTATAGAGCATTTTAAAGATGCATTTCTATATATGCGTGATGCACAGCGGAATATTTGCCGACTGGCATCAAGTCTAAGTGCGTTGTCCATTTCTACCAGTAGAGGGTTATGGACACGTCAGTGGTCAGGTGATGCGTATTCCAAACGGCATTTGGAAGTATTGCCTTATTAAGGGGAGGAGTTATTTGGGGTCGGTCTTTCAGACCTGGTGGCCACGGCAACAGCTGGGAAATCCACGTTTGTACCCCAGGTCGCCTCTCATCATGAGAAGACGCCGTATTATCAGGCGCAGTCTTTTCGTGGACAAGCGGGCAAAAGGTTCCTCTTTTCTGCCCCGTGACAGAGGGAGAGGAAAAAGGCTGCAGAAATCAGCCAGTTCCCAGGAACAGAAACCCTCTCCCGCCTCTGCCAAGCCCTCAGTATGACGCTGGGGCTTTACAAGCAGAATCAGGCACGGTGGGGGGCCCGTCTCAATGAATTTCAGCGCGCAGTGGGCTCACTCGCAAGTAGACCCCTGGATCCTTCAGGTGATACTCAGGGGTACAAATTAGAATTCGAGACGTCTCCCCCTCGCCGTTTCCTAAAGTCGGCTTTACCGATGTCTCCTTCTGACAGGGAGATAGTTTTGGAAGCCATTCACAAGCTGTATTCCCAGCAGGTGATAATCAAGGTACCCCTCCTGCAACAGGGAACGGGGTATTATTCCACACTGTTGTGGTACCAAAGCCGGACGGCTTGGTGAGACCGATTATAAATCTAAAATCTTTGAACACTTACATACAGAGGTTCAAATTCAAGATTGAGTCACTTAGAGCAGTGATTGCGAACCTGGAAGAAGGGGACTACATGATGTCTCGGGACATCAAGGATGCTTACCTTCATGTAAAAAAAAATGTACCCTTCTCATCAAGGGTACCTCAGGTTTATGGTACAGAACTGTCACTATCAGTTCAGACGCTGCCGTATGGATGGTCCACGGCACCCCGGGTCTTTACCAAGGTAATGGCCGAAATGATGATATTCTTTCGAAGGAAGGGAATATTAGTTATCCCTTACTTGGACGATTCCCTGATAAGGGTAAGATCCAGGGAACAGTTGGAGGTCGGTGTAGCACTATCTCAGGTAGTGTTGCGGCAGCTCGATTGGATTCTCAATATTCCAAAATCGCAGCTGGTTCCGACGACTTGTCTTCTGTTCCTAGGGATGATCCTGGACACAGTCCAGAAAAAGGTGTTTCTCCCGGAGGAGAAAGCCAGGGAGTTATCCGAGATAGTCAGGAACCTCCTAAAACCGAGCCAAGTCTCAGTGCATCAATGCACAAGGGTTCTGGGTATAATGGTGGCTTCCTACGAAGCAATCCCATTCGGCAGATTCCACGCAAGAACTTTCCAGTGGGACCTGCTGGAAAAATGGTCCGGGTCGCATCTTCAGATGCATCAGTGGATAACCCTGTCACCAAGGACAAGGGTGTCCCTCCTGTGGTGGTTGCAGAGTGCTCATCTTCTAGAGGGCCGCAGATTCGGCATTCAGGACTG